>NW_020664420.1:42435994-42674394 GCF_002925995.2 Terrapene triunguis | reverse complement strand
TGAGTTGGCACTCTCAGTTGGGTTCCACCAGAACCGCATTGTCACAGAGGTGTACTATTTTTTCCCACCGGGTCATAAGATAGATGATGCTCAATGGTAGCTATTCAATATTTCTTTTTGTTCTCACCATTCTATCCCTGCCTCTCCAATGCTAAACAATTCACTTAAACCAAACGCTTCATAGGTGGTCACTGATTGTGTTCCTGCAGTTTCTGGATATTCACCTTTAGATATCTGGGGCCATATTTGCCATAGTGCTGAATACTCATTGGGACAACTGAAGTCAATTGGAGCTATGCACTAAAACATATAAAGTACTATAAAATGCTAAGTACTCTTAAAAAAAAAAATCAGGTCCTAGGTTTCTCAAATTGGGCACCCCAAATTAGTTGACACTTGACAATTTTGCCCTTGACCTCTGTGTTTCAGATCCTCCTCTGTAAATGGGGATAACACCACCATCTTACTTCACAAGGGTGTAGTAAAGATAAATTTTTTAAAGTTTGTGAACTACTCATACTATGGTAAGTGCTATAAGAAAAGCCCAGGAGGAAGTTAACAATTCTGTATTCAGTGCAGTGTTTCAACAGAGTGTAGTAAATAAGGCCCTAGCCACACACTGAATGGTGAGGGTACAAAAAAATATTGAACAGCTACCCATTCAGTGAGCACCATCCATCGTGTCCACTGAATAAAAAGGTCCTACAGGAAAAAGTAATATGTGATCATGTAATTAAAGACTATATCAGGGGTAGGCAACCTATGGCACGCGTGCTGAAGGCGGCACTGAAGCTGATTTTCAGTCGCACTCACACTGCCCGGGTCCTGGCCACCAGTCCGAGGGGGCTCTGCATTTTAATTTAATTTTAAATGAAGCTTCTTAAACATTTTAAAAGCCTTATTTACTTTACATACAACAATAGTTTAGTTACAAATTATAGACTTATAGAAAGAGACCTTCTAAAAATGTTAAAATTTATTACTGGCACGTGGAACCTTAAATTAGAGTGAATAAATGAAGACTCGGCACATCACTTCTGAAAGGTTGCCAACCCCTGGACTATATCATAATGCTCATGCACAAGGAGAATGACTTAAGATTCCACCTTAATACTGGCATTTCCTAATTTTGAGTGCTTTATTTTGCATGTTTACTGTTCTTTTAATATAGTTCTTTTGTAGATAATAAAAAGCAACCTGAAAAAACAAATTCTATTAAGAACTACCATATTGACCCCTGAATGGGTCATGGGCAGGGTTGGAACCTTTACATTCACAGCACAAACCTCTACTACGTAAGCTAACAGAGTAACTGGTAATGGTAATAGGTTGTTACTAGGGCTGTCAATTAATCACAGTTAACTCACATGATTAACTCAAAAAAATTAATCATGATTAAAAAAATTAATCGTGATTAATTGTAGTTTTAATTGCACTGTTAAACAACAGAATACCAGTTGAAATTTATAAAATATTTTTGGATGTTTTTCTACATTTTCAAATATATTTATTCCAATTACAATGCAGACTACAAAGTGTACACTGCTCACTTTATATTATTATTACAAATATTTGCACTGTAAAAATGATAAAAAAAGAAACAGTATTTTTCAATACAAGTACAGTAACTCTTCACTTAACGTTGTAATTATGTTCCTGAAAAATGCGACTTTAAGCGAAACGATGTTAAGCAAATCCAATTTCTCCATAAGAATTAATGTAAATAGGTAAGGTTAGGTTCCAGGGAAATTTTTTTCACCAGACAAAAGACTGTGTGTGTGTGTATACATATACATACATATACACACACATATATATATACACATGTATGTATGTATATATACACACACACACACACTATAAGTTTTAAACAAACAATTTAATACTGTACACATCAATGATGATTGTGAAGCTTGGTTGAGGTGGTGAAGTCAGAGGGTGGAAGAGGGTGGGATATTTCCCAGGGAATGCCTTACTGCTAAATGATGAACTAGCACTCGGCTGAGCCCTCAAGGGTTAACACATTGTTCTTAATGTAGCCTCATGCTCTACAAGGCAGCACAAATGGAAGGAGGGAAGACAGCATGGCAGACAGAGATACACACTCTATGTGTGAGAGAGAGAGAGAGAGATGTGCATTGCCCCTTTAAGTACGCTGACCCCACTCTAAGTACATTGCCTTTTTAAGTAAATCAGCAAGTTGAGACAGCAGCTGCTGTCAGCAAGCTCCCTCTGTCCTGAGCCCTGTCGTGTCCCTCTCTGCTCTATGGAGATGGGATAAGTGGGGGGCAGGAGCAGGGTGGAGGAGACACCCTGACACTAGCCTCCCTCTCCCCCCCACACTTGTGAAAGTGCAACTTATAGATGTTTTTGTTACATAACTGCACTCAAAAACAAAACAATGCAAAACTTTAGAGCCTACAAGTCCACTCAGTCTTACTTCTTGTTAAACCAATCGATAAGACAAACAAGTTTGTTTACATCTAGAGGATATAATACTGCCCTCTTATTATTTACAATGTCACCAGAAAGTGAGAACAGGCATTCACATGGGACTTTTGTAGCCAGCATTGCAAGGTATTTATGCTGAACATTCGTATGCCCCTTCATGCTTCAGCCACCATTCCAGAGGGCATGCTGATGATGCTAGTTAAAAAAATGTGTTAATTACATTTGTGACTGAACTCCTTGGGGGAGAATTGTATGTCTCCAACTCGATTTGTACTGGCATTCTGCCATATATTTCATGTTATAGTAGTCTCGGATGATGACTCAGCACATGTTCGTTTTAAGAACATTTTTGCTGCAGATTTGACAAAATGCAAAAAAGGTACCAATGTGAGATTTCTAAAGATAGCTACAGCACTCGACCCAAGATTTAAGAATCTGAAGTGTCTTCCAAAATCTGAGAGGGATGAGGTGTGGATCAGCTTTCAGAAGTCTTAAAAGAGCAACATTCTGATGTGGAAACTACAGTACCCAAACCACCAAAAAAAGAAAATCAACCTTCTGCTGGTGGCATCTGACTCAGATGATGAAAATGAACATCCGTCAGTCCGCACTGCTTTGGATTGTTATCGAGCAGAACCTGTCATCAGCATGGACACATGTCCTCTGGAATGGTGGTTGAAGCATGAAGGGGCATATGAATTGTTAGCACATCTAGCACGTACATATCTTGTGATGCCGGCTACAACAGTGCCATGAGAACATTTGTTCTCACTTTCAGGTGACATTGTGAACAAGAATTGGGCAGCATTATCTCCTGAAAATGTAAACTAACTTGCCTGTCTGAGTGATTGACTGAACAAGAAATAGGACTGAGTGGACTTGTAGGCTCTAAAGTTTTACATTGTTTTATTTTTGAATTCAGTTATTTTTTGTACATAATTCTACATTTGTAAGTTCAACTTTCGTAATAAAGAGATTGCACTACAGTACTTGTATTAGGTGAATTGAAACATGGTATTTTTTGTTTTTATAGTGCAAATATTTCATGAAATACACATCACACTTATTTTTACTATATAATTATAAAATAAATCAATTGGAATATATCTGATATCAACTCAATTGAGTGACAAGGGCTATTGAATGGAACTCCTTCCAGGGTTTCATGAAATACATGTAATGTATTGTATTCATTTCATGAAATGTAAACACTGAATCTAATACAAAGTATATACAAAATGCAACTGTTTAAATTGGTTTGAATTGATTCCAAATTGTGAGATTGAACTATTGAGTCTATTTGACTACATTTGTGATGAACTTAGTGCAATGTGTCTTAGTTTCTAGCCTTTGCAGATTCAGTTATGAAATAATTTGAAAAATAAGTTTAGTAGAATACTTTGTGCACACATAAATTGCCTCACTTTATTACAGCAGACCGAATATCTTTAGTCCATATATTTTTTTTAAATGGGAAAATTCCCATTTAAAAAAATCATTTCATTTTGCTCTTTTATTGATAATGTAGTAGCTATCTTGAATGCAAATTAATATATGACAAAACAAATTTTAAAACTGAATATGGTATTTTGAAAAAAATGCTTTTTAATATGGTTTGTAACGTGTGTATATAATAAATGTCTAACATCTGACTAGTATCTGCCTTTATCATGCAAATGACTAAACAAGAAGTCCTCAAACTTACCTGTTTGACTTCTGTAATAACCAAAGCAACTCAGATGTTGACTGTCGTACCAAAGCTGCTCTAACAGGGAATGTTACAGGCTGAGTAAGTGCGTCACATATGTGAGCCATCTCTTTCACCATTGCCCAACTGTATCCTATTGGAAAGATCATTTGATGCAGTATTAAGAAACTCTCCATTCTGTCAGAATATAAAGGTATCATGATTTATAAAATAGTTAGTTCCACACTGTTCCATACTGTCGACATGTGGATTTTGTGAAAATCTACTATTTCTAAAAATGAAATTGAACAAAAAAAGACTATGAACAAAAATGAAACTGACTACTCATTTTCACTGTCCAAGTTCAGAAAAATGCCAGAAGTAAATACCAGCATAAACAGTGAAAAATAAATTATATTTGTAAATTCTGTGTTTCAGTTACTTAAGTGTTATTTGTAATATTGTCAAATAAATATTAGTTATGAGGAAATCCTGGCCCCACTGAAGTAACTGGGAATTCTGCCATTGACTTCAATGGAGACATGATTTTTAACATGACAGTGACCCTTTAAAATAAAAAAATCTTTGAAAGAATAAGAAAAAAAGGTAATTCTAAAATTATTTCAGAAAGAATACAAGAAAGAACCGACATTTTAAGTTATACAGAAATGAGGTGGCTAAAAATATTTTAGTTAGGGGCTTGGAGAAAATATGTTTAAAAGCAAGCAATTTAACACAGTTTAAAAATTGCTTGCTTTTAACATCTATTTTTGCAAGCTTCGAAGCTAGTAAAAAAAATTTATTTGTTCTTTAATTTAATGGAAAGTGTCAGGTAACCTTAACTACAGGCATTGCTATCTGTGCCACCTATAACATCACAGTGATAAAAACACTAGTGGCCAGCAGCATCTTGTCTACACCAGTGCTCCCACTGTTGCTGTCACTGGTGAAGCTGCACCAGTGTTAGAGAAGTGCAAACTTTTGGGGGAAAAGATTAAGGTAGGCCCAGCCTTTACGTAGAACTGTGATTTAATGAGCAGGTAATAACCAGCTCAAATATCCAGTTACAATAAGTGCAGTTACACTGTGTCCATACAATCACATTTTGCACAACAGTCAAGCATCAAATGTATTTGTACATTCACACTTATCACACTGTTTTCCTCTGTGTGTATGAAAGCACTCTGGAGAAAAAAAACTGGGCTGATATCACATAGTGCCCCAGCCAGGAATTAAATGCCCAGGCAACTTTATCCACAGAGTACCAACATCACCACTTGGGGCAATGCACTCTGGGATGTTGTATTGCAGAGAGAGGTGGGAGAAAGAAGGACCAGACAGCCCTGTTACCGAAACATGATTAGCTGCTCCTGCCTAAAACAACACAACAGTGTTACAACCTGATTACAGGAAGACAAAAACACACCTAGGCTGCCAGCAAGGGCAATACATAGTTAACTGTCACCTTATCTTACTCTAACATTCCTCTTACTTACATACTATGCCAGCCTCTTCTGAAAACAAAGTTACATGAAAAATCTCCTCAAAAGCAGAAACAATTAGTTAGAATCTGTGTGTCCAGTACTAGTTATGTTGTACCAACCGCCTGTACCTGTGTGAAGTTTTAAACTAGCAAGTGTCAGAATGAGTGCCTTTGGCTGCTAAGTATTGTTTTTGCTGTCTTTTACAAGTGCACATATCATAAGCCTTCCATTTCCAATTCTCAGCTTTGATGTGAAAATGTAACGGTTGCAATCACAGAAGATCAGCTGCTTTTTTATATTATAAAATGAGGTAAGAGTGAAACAAAAGCTCCTGTCTGAGTAATACCAGTATGCATAAAATGAAGTGAACTATAATTAAATATTTAAACCCATATTACACTTTCTTGGATAGTCAAATTTGTTTTCATTTTTTAAAATTTCACTTTTTAAAAATTCATGGATAATCAGCATGCAGAAGTGAATATGGCCTGATTTACAAAACCCTTGCAAAGAATTCAGCTTCACAATTTAAAAAAAATACACTAAGACATATTAAGGATCTTGTTTGAACTAACAAACTGTCTTGAACCATCTCATTGTTCCTAATTATTGCAGAAGTCTGAACAAGGATTAATTTAATAGAACATTCATACTAAGGGCCTGATCTTGCAGTAATTAAGTGGAAGTTTTGCCCAAGATGGGACTGAAATATTGACAGCTGGAAGTACTGACAGCAGCACTGGAAAAGCCTTGATACCCTAAGGAACAGGTTAAAAAAATAAATACACCTCTATCCCGATATAACGCGGCCCGATATAACATGAATTCGGATATAACGCGGTAAAGTAGCGCTCCGGGGGGTCGGGGCTGCGCACTCCAGCGGATCAAAGCAAGTTCAATATAACACGGTTTCACCTATAACGCAGTAAGATTTTTTGGCTCCCAAGGACAGCGTTATATCGGGGTAGAGGTGTACAGTTAACTTCAGTAACAGAAATATAGTAGATCTATACATGTTCATAAACCCTATTTTCCAATTCTATACTAGGTTGCAAAATGACAAATTTAATAACATTATTGTCTTTTAGTCTATTTTATTTATACTAATTACAGTTTTTAAAAACTGACAGATGTATGCAAAAGAAATTGCATCTATGTTATTGAGGCAAATGTGGAGGCAACTTCAAGCCTTGCAGTGTGTAAATCTTCCATTTTTACCTTTATTGCATTGTTGAGGCTGCCACCCAGTTGTCCAGCCCAACGATAAGGTCACATCCGGGCAGAATGAAGTTACAGTGTCTAGAAATCTTTTTGCATCCATGACAGTGTTACTTCCATTAGGTCCAGGGAGAATGTCTGCATTAATCCAGACAGGTCGCCTCAGATGCAACTTTATGCCTTCAAGAAGCATCATAGAGGGCTTCACCGCTGCTAGACTATAAAGATAAACACACTATCAGCAAGACAACAGATTCCTAGTGATATGATGAGAAAAAATACAATACACACACACACACACACACTCTATTGAAACTGTTTCTACAAGCTGGGGCTAGTTCAGGCCAGGGCCGGCTTTAAGCCGATTCGCCTGATTCCCCAGAATCGGGCCCCGCGCCTTAGGCGCCTTTTTAATTTTTTTTAAATTTAATTTTTTTTTAAATTTAAATCTTCGGTGGCCCCGCACCCCTGGCCAGAGCGCCGGCCGGAGCGCAGCAAGCCCCGCGGCCCCCCCGCTCTTGTGGCTGGAGCTCCAGCCAGAGCGCGACAGCCCCGCGGCCCCCGGCGGGAGCGCGGCAAGCCCCGTGGCCCTGCTCTCGCAGCTGGAGCTCCGGCCGGAACACGGCAGCCCCGTTGCCCCACAACCCCAGCCAGAGCACGGCTGCCCCATGGCCCCGGGACCCCGGCCGGAGCGCCGCAAGGCCCACAGCCCTGCTCTCTCAGCTGGAGCTCCGGCCGGAGCGCGGCAGCCCCACAGCCCCGCGACCCCCCGCCCCCGGCCGGCAATCCGAAGCGCCGCCAAAGACTGGGAGCGCCGCCCGGTGAGTACAAGTCCCAGGAATTGGGCTCCGCACTTGCTAAAGCCAGCCCTGGTTCAGGCAATGCTGTTAATCAGCTGCTGGGGACCCCCTGTTTATGAGGCCCCATCCCAATCCTATCCAGCTTACAAAGCTCATGTGGGTAAAGTTTATGCCTCACTGTTGCATGGTATGGAGTATGGAATGCTTCATGCTCACTGAGAGATCTGGGGTGAGTTGCCTCATAAATCAAGATGTCTTCCTCTTCTTTTCATTGTGCCCTGGTTGAGATTCCCACCTTCTCCTGTTTAATAGGACACCTCCATCTACTATTTCTCTGTCTAACTCGCAAACATGTATACCTACTGTCTTCCTTTCCCCACTTGGCATATTTAAGACAGATGGATGAGAAATGTCACACGCAATCTTGGGTACTGCATCTAAAGGATCTATTTGCTTTGCTTTGCAGGGGCTCCAAATGTCCCTGAACTAACACTGCTACAAGCTACTGAATCCAAAAGATAAATATCAGGCATCTCAGAATATACTTTAAAAGCTTGCAGATTTCCCTAGACAAAAGGAAATAATTTTTTTCTCCCCAGAAACACTTCATAGGTGGAGCTTCTGCCTGCCTCTTCCTGTTCTTACCTTAATATTCCAAGCTCTTGGAATTAAGCGGCACATAAGACCCAAACTGATATTATTTGTATTATCGTAGTGCCTAGGAGCCCTACTCATGGACCAGCACCCCATTGTGCCACCACAATGCCAGCGTCCAAAACCAGCATAAAAAGTGGGATTATATGGTCAATCATGCTGATGGAGCGGATTAAAAAGAGAACCAACAGGAGTAATATGCAAACGTTTTCTGTATATATACACTGTACAGATCTCTAATACTGGAACAGCTTTATTACTCCTGGGGGAATTCTGCATCACTGCACATGTGCAGAATTCATGGCCCCCGCAGATTTCTTTGCTTAACCGCAGAAAAATGACTTCTGATGGAGAAGCAAAGGGAAGCTGCAAAACCCGTCATGCACCCACTCCCTGGCAGTCCAGACAGGTTGGTTTGGGCACCCAGAGCAGCCGGTAGAGATGTAAATCACCAGCGGGGCGGGGCTGGGTAGTCATGTGAGAGAGAGAGAGAGAGAGAGAGAGAGACACACACACACACACACACTCTGTCCCTCTCACTCGCTATTGCAGCACTCTTGGCATGGAGGGGCAGGACTTTGGGGTATTTCTGAAGAGGTAAGTGTGGGGCAGGCTCTGTTCCCTCAGGCAGAGGAGAATGTAGCAGCCTGCCTGCTTAGTGAATTGTTCCCATTGTTTTTAGTGAACCCTCCAGGAGTATAAAACAGGTGAGAAATGTTAAGGCTCCTTTACATTGCCAGAGTGGTATAAAGGAGCCTTATTGTAAAGAACAGTATGGCCTTATAAATGCTTATGGTGCTTTAGTGATTAGAACTGGTCAAAATTTTTCGACTGAAAAATTTTCCTATCAAAATGTGCTCCGTGAACTATTTGCTACTGACCTTCCTGGAGATGGTCAGTAGCCAGTATAAATTGTGAATTTGAGTCACCAGCCTTCACCTGTTCTTCCCTTGCCTATGATGTAACACTTAAGCATGTGACTGCATATATTTGTTGACTAATAATTAGGGAAATAAAGTGTCAATACTAGCTATATTACTATTAGACAGAGGGGGTTTGGGGATTTCCTCCGATGCTCCCCACTCCCATTCTCCATCCACTGTATTGTAGTTTAAATTACCAAGATAATTGAAACCAGCTGGATTATATCACATTTTTTTGACAAAAATATGCAAAATTTTGCAGAATTTTAAAATATTGTGTGCAGAATTTTTATTTTTTTGGTGCAGAATTCCCCCAGGAGTACTTTTTCCAAAGAGCTACTGTCTAAAAGAGCAGCTTCTTTCATGTTACTCTCCTGGCGGTGCTTCTACTACATGATTGTATTTTTTAAATGTTTTTATACTGCAACATTATTTTAAAACCTTTTTGTAAAACATTGCATTTGGCTGAAAACTTGTCTTGGCTTGGAAAAAGAAGAGTGAATTGAAAATGAGTTTTAACAATATATATTTTTTAGAAAACTACTACACTTTCCCCTTCCTTCTCCGTTTCTGGCTGACACCTACAGAGTCTATAACAATAAAAGACTTTAGCCTACCCATGTATTCTGTATTTTCATAAACACATAAAATCTGTAAATGTCAAGGTATAGTTCTATTATTAAGGACAAAAGATATAAACAGCAATTTACAACTGTCCTTCAAGTTTTGCATTGCTATTGCACATTTGATCATGCCCTTCAAAATGTGGGGGTGGAATCGCCATATAGATTGTAAAAACAGCTACTGTGCATGCATATTAAGGCACAAGTGTCTGGAATTTTCCATCAGAAAATTATTCCAATGGAAAATTTCCAGCCAGCTCTACTGATTATTACTCCCATTTTTTCCCAGTGCTGGACGGGTTTTCGCCTTTGCTTGCATGTTAGTTGAGCTGACACTTAGAAGAGCTATGTCAGCTCTATATCTTCTAATGTACTTTTGTTGAACCATGCAATGCCTGTGTTCTATCCATCTACCCTTTTCCTCATAATGAAATCAATACGAATACCAAACAGGAGAGGTGAAAGAATGACATCACTTTCTATGTCGTGATATTTGCTCAAGCCAGTCTTTATTTTAACTGTGCTTGTTGCCCCTTGCTATAAAGCCATGATGATGTGATATGCCAAAAAATTAACAACACTTCAAGATGCGTCAGCCAACCAGGACCAGGGCAGTCTAGCCTAGTGGTCAGAGCGGGCATCAGGAACCAAGTACTAGAGTCAGAGCTGTAGGTGGAAGCTGGAGACAAGGGTCAAACTGGAGGCCAGAGCCAAGGGTCAATCTGGAGTTGGTAATCAGAAGCCAAAGCCACAGGTCAAGCCGGAAGTCAGGAACTGGAGCTAGCAGAATAGCAGGCAAGGAAGGGTTCAAGGCAGCGGTAGGACAGAGGCAAGGCTGGGGCAGCAGGAACAAGGTAACACAGGAGCAGGTACAGTGATGTGCATGAGCACTGAGCAGCCAGCAAACTCCTGCTGGCTTAAAAGCAGGTGTGATGCTCTGTACCTCGGGGGAACACCCTACACCCTCATGTTCATCTTTATAAAATGATTGTGTGGTATCCAATGCAAAGTTTGTCATGTTGAGTGTCTTCGGAAGGCTCATGATGCACTGAGCATGGTTGTTATAGTGATGTTATAGTAATTGTTACAGTAATGTTATAATTTCATGTATATAGTTATGAGGCTGAAAATGTATCCTCGTGGCTTAAAACAAGCCCATGCAAAAACTCTCTAACAGAGAGGCAGTTCACGCCTCATTGGGGAATGCATGGGACAAACCCAGCCCAGCCTCACAGGAACAAAGGACACTGGTTTAGGCAGCAACACAAGAAACTGTTGGACTCTCAAGGGAGTACCCCCCTTCCTCTGGTCAGTTTGGAACTGCGATGAGGTAATGCTCACCTGACTCGGCAGGGGGGCAAAGCCAACAGGGAAGAAAGGACATGATAAAAGGGAGAGACATTTGCTATGCTCTCTCTGTCTTTTATCAAAGGAAGGGGGTGACTCCCTCGAGAGTCCAACAGATTCTTTTGTTGCTCCAATCAGGCAATCTGGTGCAGGCCACATATACTGATAAGGCTGCCTGGAGATTAGCTCTGCTGCAGGCCATAATTTCTGACAATATGTTCCAGAGTTAATCACAATAGAAACTGTCAAATGCTTTCTTAAAATCTATGCAGTTTATGATGAGTGGTTTTTGCCATTCGATACTCTCTTCAATTAATCTAGGGTGAAAATCTGGACTACACGTGATCTTCTGGATCAAAATCCACCCTGCTTTTCCCTTAGCTGTTTCCTTTAGTACTCTTGGGGGAATTCTGCGCCACAGCACATGCGCAGAATTCATGCCATGCACATAATTTTTTTTTCTACGCAGAAAATACATTCTGCCAGAGAGGTGCTGCAGTTATGTCTTTTGCCCATCAGAGGCTGCTGTGGTACCAGAACAGAGAGCAGCTGCTCCCAGGCCAGAGCAGCTGCTCCCGGGCCAGAGCAGCCTCAGCTGCAGATCGGAAAGAGAAGAGGTTGTGTTCCTCACAGCGCCCTGCTTGGGGACCAGGTCAGGAGGCCTGGGATATGGGAGGATGGACAGCATGGGGTACATGGGGCTGCTGGGGGGGAGGGGTCACAGACTGGGGGTTAGAAGGGCTAGTGGGGGAGACAGACTGGGGCAAGGACTGAATGGAAGTGAGGGTGCAGGAACACAGGGGGACGGGGGCAAATGTGCCTTACTGAATGAGAGAGGCTAGGGGTCAGCCAGGATCTGCATGGGGGAGGCTCCGTAACAATCCTCCCACCCCAAAACAATCTGTTTCATACTTCTCCAACCCACACCCAACAACCCTCCAGGTTCTCACCTAGACTCGTTCCCAGCAATTACTTCCCTCTCCCTCAGCTCCTCCGTTACCCCTGACTCCCCCAAGCCTTTGCACTGCTTCTGAAGGGTGTGAGAAATATATTTCTATATTGTAGTTTAAATGAATTATTACTCAAAGTTCTGTATTAATATGCTCAGTATGGAATCTATTTGTCAAAAAATACATCCTGAATCTTTTTTGTTTTCTGTATTGTTACAGACATACTTGCTGACAGATATTTTGAAATAAATTACCAAAATAATTGAAACTGGCATGATTATAATGTGTTATTTTGACAAAATATGCAGAATTTTGCAAAATTTTAAAATCGTGTGCAGAATTTTTATTTTTTTGGCACAGAATTCCCCCAAGAGTACCTTAGTCTGCTTAAAAGATACTGCAAGAGACTTTGCCTTATCACTGAAAAGAGTGTAAAACCTCACAAGTTGTTTCAGTCAGCTAGGTCACCTTTCTTTGGTATTTGGAGTACAATGTCATTTTCTCATTGTTCTGCAGGTTTTTGCTGGTCTCAAACTTTACTGAAAAGTTTGTTGATTTTTATCAACTGTCTCATCACAATCTTTATACATTTCCCCAGTGATTGGGTGTTCACCTGCATCTTTCCCAGTTTTTAACTTTTGTACTGCATGTTTCACTTCTTTGTTTGTGATGTGAGATGTTACAATTTCTCATTCCGGTTATTTAATGTTTTGTCAATGTAAAAAAATTATTGTGGTATTGGTCTGATTTTTTCAGAGCACTTAGCATTTTTATCACACACTAAATATTCAAAGCACATCTCCAAGACACTTCACTTGGAGTTGGGAGTACTCAATGTCACAGTCCCTGGGTAGGCTGCTCTTTCCAAGATCCTTTTCCGGTCTCCCAAATGCAACCACCTTTTAAGTGGCAAGCTGCAAGCCCTTGCCTCCACTTCTCTTTGGGGTGGGATCCTACACTCCAAATGAAGTAGGATTTATTTTGCCAACAGATATACAGGCCTTAGAGAAGTGGACAGGCTCCTTATCCAGGCCATTGTTTTACCTTTCTGCCTAGTTTCTTTAACAACTCCTTTTGATCTACGTATTCAGACAGGAGTAATATCCCACAGATACACTGAGGAGAAAACGGTTACGCACCGTCTCATAACTGTTGTTCATGTCCATTCCAATCAGGTGTGTGCACGCCGCATGCATGACAACCGGAAGATTTTCCCCTAGCAGCATCCACAGGGTTGGCCTGGGCGCCCCGTGGAGCTTCACGGAGCTCAATATAGGGCCCTGCCAACCCGCCACCCCTTCAGTTCCCTCTTGCCAGCTACTCCAACAGAGGGGTAGGAGGGTGGATATTAGAATGGACATGAAGAACACATCTCAAAGAACAACAGTTAAGAGAAGGTAAGTAACCGTTTTTATTTCTTCGAGTGCTTGTTCACGTCAATTCTAATCAGGTGACTCCCAAGCCTGAGATCCGGAGGCAGGGTTGGAGTTCAGATTGTCTGTTACAGCTGTTCCCCTGCTGGATTCTTTTTTTTTTCCCCTTCCTTTCTGTTTGTGCTGAGTGGCCGCCCCCCCCGCCCCGGCCATGGAACTGACCAAAGTCACAGCCTGGCCCTGCTCATGGAAATGGCTTGTGCAGACTGACTGGAGCCATTGCTCTGCTCAGGGAAGGGGGAGCTTTTCGCTCCTTTGTCTAGCTTCTTTGTTCGGACCCGGCTCGGTGTAGGGTGCTCTGCCCAGGTATGCAAGACCTAAAGTGGCCACATAGCTGAGCGTATGAGTCATACCTGTGACTCGGAACTTGCCCAGACATGTCCTGTGCCTACCTGCAGTTTTCCCTGCCTTCTCTCCTCCCCTGGATTAAGGGGAACCAATCAGAGCTACTGGCGGGAAACTGCCTGAGTTTGCCTTTAAAACCAGACATTTTCTGATCAGACCCCCGGAGAAGGTCCTTGCTTTGCCACCTGGTCTGATCAGCTAGGGGTCTTTGCGGGGCCCTCTCCCCGCTCTCGTTTGTTTTTGAGCGTACCCCCGTTTTAAACTCCCCTCCCACGAACAACAAATTTGTGCTTGGAGATCTCCTGATTATTGTAAGCGAATCCAGTCCTCTCTGCGTCCTCTGATGCTGAAACTGCTGTTCCTGCTGCTGCTTTAGGGAGTGGTAAGGAAAAACCTCTTGCACACTCCCTTTGTTCTAGCTACTGGCTTTCTTTCCCCAGCAGGCAGACCCAAGCTAACTCCTTGGTCTGTATCTGTAATCTGCTTCGAGCTCCGCAGCGCCTTTGCTGCTAGAAATAAGCCTGCTTGCAGCCACCACTAGTTAAACCCACCCCGCCCCTTGGAGCTGTATCCTGGGTACACACCACTCTGCCCTCTGGAACTACCCCTAGTATAAGGTGGACCCATTAGGTTAGGTTTAACCTTTAGGTCTAGATAAATTGTAATTTCATTTTGCATAGCTGTGGTTAAGTTACGTTTAGAAAATTGCTTGCATTGTACTCTGTAAGTTAGGCTTAAAGAATTGTTGCATTGTGTTTTGTTACTTGCTAATTTGTGTAGTCTTGGTTAAGTTAAATCATAGATAAGATTTTGCTGTGTTCTGTATAATTGTCTCTCTGCTGTTTAAACTTGCAGCCTGTCTACTCTCTGCTCCACCACGTGCTCTTCTTCCCCATCCCCCGACCTCATTCCTCTACCACTTTCTTCCTATCTCTCTCTCTCTCTCTTTTAATCCCTTCCCCCACGTGCTCACCCCGCTCCTACTGCTGCCAAACCTCAATTGTATTACTGAAGTTTAGCATAAAACCCCATTGGTTACCCCTTTTCTCTCTAACACACCTCACATTTTACATTTACACCACTATGACATTTTTTTACCTAAAGTTGTTGGTTAGTTAACACATTTTACCCATACTGCTAGTTGGTTATATGCTGCTGTGACACACTCTTTACATAGAAATTGTTAGCTACCTGTTACATTTATACTTCAGTGTTAATTGGTTACCAACTGTATTGTACCCCACTGTATTGTACCCCACTATTGAAACCCCCTATCCTATTTACTAAAAGAAACCCCTCCCCAATTGTCTACCTTAACAAACCCCATACCCCTCACTATTGAATTTTCCCTGTTTTTGCATTTTCTTAATAAAGTTTATTTTGCACCCCACCAGTGCAGTAGTTGTCCCCCAAGATCCCCTACCTGCTGGCAGGGACACAGATGTCCACTGACTGGAGCACTGCTCTACCAAAGGCCGTGTCGTCTCTGGCCTGCTGCGTGATAGCGTAATGCGATGTAAAGGTATGTATTGAGGACCATATCGCTGCTCTGCATATTTCCTGGGTGGGAACCTGCTCCAGCAATGCTGCTGAAGAAGACTGCGCCCTGGTACAGTGCGCTGTGAGCAAAGGGGCACGCACCTCTGCCAGGTTGTAGCACTCTTAGATGCAGGACGTGATCCACAACAAAATTCACTGAGAGGAGACCAGAAGACCTTTCATCCTGTCTGCCACGGCCACAAACAGTTAAATTGACTTTCGGAGTGGCTTCGTTCTATGTAAAAAGCTAGCAATCTGCGGACGTCCAATGAGTGAAGCCTCTGCTCCCTGCCATTTGTGTGCGGCTTAGGATAGAACACTGGAAGGAAGATGTCTTGGTTGATGTGAAACTAGGAGACAACCTTCGGGAGAAAAGCTGGATGTGGCCTGAACTAAACCTTGTCCTTATAGATCACCACGTATGGGGGCTCTGATGTTAGGGCCTTGAGCTCAGTCACCCTCCTGGCAGAGGTTATTGCTACCAGAAACAGCATCTTGTACAAGAGGTAGAGCAGGAAGCACGTTGCCAGTGGCTCAAAGGGCAGCCCCGTCGGTTTGGAGAGGTCCAAAGTAAGATCCCAGGCTGGGACCGGTTGTCGGACTTGTGGATATAGCCTATCAAGACCTTTCAGGAAATGGCTGACCAGAGGGTTGGCAAAGATAGAGCAGCCCTCTGAACCTGGATGGAATGCAGAAGTGGTGGCCAAGTGAACCCTTATTGACGACATGGACAGCTCCTGCTGCTTAAGATGGAGAAGGTAGTCCAATATAAGTCGTATGGATGTGAGCGTCAGAGACAGGCAGTGTTGCACCGACCAGATTAAAAATTTCTTCCATTTGGCAAGGTAGGTAGCCCTGGCGGAGGGTTTCCTACTGCCAAGGAGTACTTGTCTGACTGGATCCGAGCAGGAGAGCACCTTTGGGTTCAGCCATGGAGCTTCCCCTGTGAGGTGCAGTGACTCAAGGTTCGGGTGCTGGAGACAGCCGTGATCCTGAGTTAAGTCCGGGAAGAGCAGCAAGGTGACTGGGGCTTCCACGGACATTTTGAGTAGAGATGTGCACCAGTGTTGGCGGGGCCAGGCTGGATCTATCACTGAAGCATCTTCCCTCCGTATCTTGAGGAGAACCTTGTGAACGAGAGGGATAGGTGGGAACGTGTATAGGAGATGGCTTTCTCATGGGAGGAGGGAGTCGAGGACCAGGGGAGGCAGAGTCACAACCTTGTCCACACTGTCCCAAACTAGCCGGTACACTGAGGCTAGCCACAATTGGAGCGGCTGGAGCCTGACGTGTTGCACCACATAGGTACAAGCGGCCATGTGTCCAAGAAGTTTCAGGCAATTCCTTGCTGTGGTGGTGGGGAACTGCCTGAGATCTCGAATGATGTCGCCCGGAGTCCAGAACCTCGATTCCGGGAGGTATGCCCTGGCCTGCATCAAGTCCAGTACCACCCCTATAAATTTTATCCACTGAACTGGGGACAGTGTTGATGTCCCCACGTTCAAGAGAAGGCCCAGTGTGTCGAACATCGTTCTTATGAAGTCTACTTGTACCTCTACTTGAGACCTGGAGCGACCCTTGATCAGCCAGTCGTTGAGGTACGGAAACACCTGTACCTGCCGTCTGCGCAGAAAGGTGGCCACAACTGCCATACACTCGGTAAATAGTCATGGCACCGCTGTGAGGCCGAATGGGAGGACTGTGAACTGGTAATGGCTGTGGCTGACCACAAACCTGAGGTACCTTCTGTGGGACAGTGTGATTGCTATACGAAAGTACGTGTCCTTCAAGTCGAGGGCAGCATTCCAGTCCCCTGGATCCAAGGAAGGGATGATGGAGGCCAAAGAGACCATGCGGAACTTGAGTTTCTTCATGAACTTCTTGTGCTCTCGCAGGCCTAGGATGAGCCTGAGCCTGCCTTTGGCTGTCGGTATTAAGAAATACCAGGAATAGAAGCCCTTGCCCTTCTACTCCTGAGGAACCTCTTCCCTGCCCCCAGCGATAGGAGGAAATGCACCTCCTGTATGAGGAGTTGCTCGTGAAACGGGTCCCTGAAGTGGGATGAGGAAGGGGGGTGGAAGGGTGGGAGGGCAGAGAATTGGAATGAATATCCCCTCTCTACCCTGGAGAGCACCCAATGGTCCAATGTGATACAGGCCCACGCAGGGTAGAAAGGGGACAGAACGGAAAGGTAAGATGGGATGGAACCAGTCTTTGCACTGGTGCGCCATCCTCATGCGCACTTTCTAAAGGGCTGGTTTTGGCCTGAGGAGGGTTTAGACTGGCCAGAGGAGGGATGAGGTGTCTTTCTAGAGTTTCTATTCATCCTGTGTGAAACCCTCTTGCCTATTCTGAGGCTGGTAACCCCTCGGCGGGGGCTGTGGTCAAAAATGCCTCCGCTAGTTGGCAGGGGTGTGAAGGCCAGGGGACTTTAGGGTGGCTCTAGAGTCCTTGACGCTGTGCAGGCGGGAGTCAGTCTTTTCAGAAAATAAAGTCTGATTCTCAAAGGGGAGGTCCTGGATGGTCTGCTGGACCTCATACGGGAGGCCAGAAACCTGCAGCTAGGAACTCCTCCTCATGGCTACCCCAGTCGCCATGGTGCATGAAGCCATGTCTGCTGCGTCCAAAGCTGCTTGCAGAGACACCCGGGAAATTAGTTTGCCCTCCTCTACTAGCGCAGAAAACTCCGTGTGAGAGTCCAGAGGCAGGAGTTCAGTAAACTTTGTCAAGGCTCCACATGTATTAAAGTTATATCTGCTGACCACCACCTGATGGTTAGCGATGCAGAGCTGCAACCCCCCTGTCGAGTAAACCTTTCTCCCAAAAAGGTCCAACTTTTTGGCCTCTCGACTTTTTGGGGAGGACCCCTGGTAGCACTGGCGCTCATGCTGGTTGGCCATGTCCACTACCAGGGAGTCCGTGGGGGGTGCGTACACAGGGGTTCGTACCTCCTTGAGGGGACAAAATATCTCCACTCAGACCTTTTCGCGGTGAGCGGCAATGAGGACGGAGTATACCACAGTATGTTAGTAGCTTCGCTAATGGTTTTGATCATCAGCAGCACAATATGGGATGGCCCAGGAGGGGAAAGGATATTGACCATCGGGTCAGTCTCCCCCACTACCTCCTCTGTTTTAATATCGAGGTTCTGAGCCACCCGTCTCAACAGCTGCTGTAAGACCCTGCTGTCCTCCAGGGCTGGGGCAGTTGTTGTGCTGGTCACCGTCTCATCAGGCGAGGAGGAAGGTGAGAGGCTGACCGGCACAGGAGCCTGTTCTCTGCCCTCGGCCCCTCTGGGGTCCCGAAGAGCAAGGACCTCTGGCGCCACAGTTGGTGCCTCAGTTGGCACTGCAGCCATCGATGCTGGTATGCAGGTCAGCTGGGTCACCGTCAAAATCTCCAGTGCCAAAGGTGTGGCTGGCGGCCTGAAGGACCCCAAGACCACCGATGCTGATCTGAAACCGTGGCTCCGCCCTTGGCTTTGATGATAGGCCCAGGGCGTCCAGAATGGCCACTGAGGAGCTTGCCACTGGCCCAGCCATGGTGCCGGATAGGGGTGGCGGTCTTGGCGGGAGCGGAACCTACTGCTCCTACTGAAGCATGACGACTATGCTTCCGACTCCGAGGTCTCCGACTGGGATGACCACGGAGGAGCAGAGCCCATTGGTGCCAGTGATGGGTGCTGCAAACTGGGGGACCGGAGCAGCTCCTCCACGAGGGCGGCCAGTGCCAGGGGGTGATGCACTGAGGATGGTGCGCGCATCGCCATCATCACCAGCTTGCCCATGGATTGCACTGGGACCCGAACCGGTGACGGCGACCTCTCCCGCTGTAAGTGCCAGAAGGTCTGATGCAGCCTCGAACGCCTCCGGCATGGAGGGGAGCTGCGGGTCTTCTTGGTGGAGGGCCAGCAAGCGATGAGGGTCTGGATTCGACTGGACCCCTGCTGGGGCAGGAGTTGACGTGACCCGTGGTGGTTGGGCACCGGATGGAGGCTTACTGACCACCTGGTCCTTAGACCTGGTTGAGGAATGGCCTCTGTCTGACCTCTTCTTTTTGTGAGGCACCAGGGATTGAGAGTGGTGCCTCACAGAGATCTGGGTTCTGTGCACGGAGCCGTGGCGGTGCCTAGGGTCTCTAGAGGAGTCCTTCCTTGGCACCGGCTCTCACACTGAGAGTGTCAGTGCACTGCGCACGGAGGAAGTGATGCTTGGGGCTGGCTCCCCCACGCCGGGTTCTGACTGAGGCTGAAGTGCTGCCTCCATAAGTAAAATACGGAGGCGCTGATCTCTGTCCTTTAGGATCCTAGGGTGGAACCCTCTGCAGATCTTACAATGTTCTCTAAATGACCCCCACTGAGACACTTCAAGCACTAAGTGTGTGGGTCACTTCTGGGCATAGACCTGCCACAGTCTGTACACGCCTTAAAGCCCGGGGACCGAGGCATGTCCCAGTGCCAGGGGAACATTGGGGGATGGTGGGGGGGAGGAAGCTCCCTAAAGGAAACTTATGAAGCTATTTACACTAACTATACTACTACTCTATACACTAAAAAGGACACTGTGAAGAACACGCGCTTGCCAAGGCAAGAGCAATGGGGATAGGGTGACCAGATGTCCCTATTTTATATGGACAGTCTCGATATTTGGGGCTTTTTCTCCTATAGGCGCCTATTACCCCCCACCCCCTGTCCCGATTTTTCACACTTGTTGTCTGGTCAATCTAAATGGGGAGTTCCAGCTAGCCGTCACAGGCGGTAAGAAGGAACTGAGGGGGTGGCGGGTTGGTAGGGCCCTATATTGAGCGCCATGAAGGCGCGACTCCAGGGAGCGCCCAGGCCTACCCTATTAATACTGGTAGGGGAAAATCTTCTGTCTGTCATGCACGCGGCACGCGCACATCTGACTGGAATTGACAAGAACAAGCACTCAAAGAGATATTTATAACAATTTATAATTGAAAAATATTTTTCAGTTTTCCACCCTCAGTACTTCTGAAAATCCAGTACCATATCTCTGAAAATGGGCACCGAGAAAATGAGGAATACACAATACCTCTACCTCTTGAGCTAATACAGTAACTGAAGAGGATAAAAGCCCACCATTGCTATGTGGACTATTCACTACACAGGGATAAGACAAACACTTTGTCAGTGGGTTTCACAGCTATTTGCTGACAGCAGAAAAATGTAGAAACTCGGAAATCCTGAGGTAGATTCCAGATTCTGAAATGGACTGTTTCTAGTGGTTATTTATCCTTCTACCCAGCCTCTGTGTGTCTCTGTTCGTAACCAATCTCTCCAGCCCCCAAATCCCCCCCCCCACTCTGTCTATCCACCCCACCACCCCGACTTTTGTGCCCTACCCTCTCAGCTCCTATACACCACCATGACTCCTGCACTCTTCTGCTCCTATCCCCATGGACCTTCTGCAAGTGCCTCCATCCCTCCTTATATACACCCCTCTCCTATTAAATATCACCCCCCAAAAATCCCCATTAGCCCCAGAAAACCCTTCCCTACCCTCCTCAAATATTCCCCCTCCCGTATTGAGACCCAGCATCCCAGCTCCCCCCCCATCAATCCCAGTAGCCCCTCCCCTAACCCCCCTTATATATTCTCCCTCCCACACTGAACCCCAACACCCCATCTAGCCCCTCTCCTCCAGTGGGGTGGGAGGTCCTGAGGTGGGGAGTCGTGTCCTACCGCTCGATGAGTGGCCCTCTGGAAGGGTGACCAGGCCAAATTTGAATGAGTAGCAGCACTGTGACCGTGGACTGGGTTGCAATGCCCAGAGCAGGGAACTGGCCCCAGCCCCGCAGGACAGGAGCTGCTGCTGTGTGGTCAGTTTTTCATTTTATGTTGGTTTCTGTGCTTTGCATTTGTGAAAAACATGGGGCTTTACCAATCTGTATTTGTACCAGGCTAGTTACCTCTTCACCTCCATGCTGCCTGAATGCCAGTGGGGTTGAGTCCGCTTTGAGAGCCCTAGGGCGAAAGTCTCTCTGATCTCAGCTCCAGTGCCTGATGCAACAGCGGCCCCTAGTAGCCAGAAGGGTAAATTGCAGGGAAAATCCTGCACCTGCATCCCTAGGTTGAAGCATGCTCACTACAGACGGAATCTTTGAAGAATGTTAACAGTCTCTAACGAATCTTCACTAAGCATGTGCAAACTGCAATTTCCAGAAGCTTACAACTTAATCAAATTTGAGTGGATTTTCACAGGAACAGCAAAAGACACATCCTTCACATAAAAGCAACCCACTGTTAAATTGCAAATCTGTGCTCCAAAGCATACAGGCATGAGGACTTCTTGAGGAAAAGGTTGTAAGAATTATTTAACAACTTCTTTTTCCCTAATCTCATTCTCCAAAACAGTTAATTTGTTCTCAAAACAAAAACAAACAAAAACAGTAGCCTAAGCTAGATTACCGGCATTAAAATTTTCAGTCTGAACAGTTAAAGTTTGGCAAAGTTATAAGCAACTGAAAATGAGGTATTATAATGGAAAGTGCTAGGCAACCTTACTTACTGGTGATGCTACCAGCTCTGCCATATGCAATAATTACTATACAATATTTTAAAATACAGTAACTGTTTATTGCATATGCAATATTATTGGTAGTCTACAATATTTTAAAGCCTTGGGACCAACAGCTTCACTGCATCCCTTAATAAAAATAAGTTGTGTTTGAAAAATACTTCTCTGGTGCACACATTCATCAGAAGAAACCACACACACCCACAAATAAAAAACAACAGAGTTTTGGTACTGTTTGGGATTAATCATTTCTGATGGTACTGTATTTCATTACCAATTATTATGTTTGATTGTATTTCACCATTCAGTAATGCATACATTACAGTAAAATGTATTGTTAATAAAAGTTCTGTAAACAGAAGTTTGCCCTACAATGGGCAGCACCAACACACAACCAGTTGGTGGTAACTATTAATAAATAATAATAATGCAGAGTCCTTGTGAATCTTTTTGTAGAGGAGCGGACTCACCCCTGCGGCACCTCCTGCTGGTTACTTCCAGGAATTAGCTCTTCCAGCATCCAGAGCGCCCCCTGCAGGCTGGTGATCCGCCTGTCCTCTAGCCCCCGTGTCCCTCCCAGGACCCTGGTGTTCTTATCCCAGGGTTCTGCCTCCTGCAGTACCCCACGGTCTTACTGGGTTCCCCCCCCCCGCCGAGGGGAACCCCCACTCCCTATCCCCACGTCGCCTCAGTCATGGCTACTGCCAGTCTCCATTTAGCCCCCGCGCCCTGGGGCAGACTGCAGTCTATCAGCTGATCATCATAGGCAACACGGGGTTTGGACTGGCTGCCCTTACCCACTCTCCAGCTGCCCCTCTGCAAGCCCAATACCTAGGTAGGCCTAGGACTAGGCCCTGCAGCCTGGGGAGTTGCTGGCCTAGGGCTTCCCAGCTCCTAAGGCCTTTCCCCAGCCCTGCCTCACTCTAGGTCCCCTGGGTGAGATCCCCAGCAGCCAGGCCTGTCTCCCTCTCCAGTCAGAGAGAGACTGCTGCTTCTGGCTTCCCAGGCCTTCTTATAAGGCCTAGTTCCTTAGTTTGGGGCGTGGCCCCCGCTGCAGCCACTTCCCCAATCAGCCAGGGGTTTGCTCCCTTTCGCAGCCCCAGCCCTCTGCAGGGCTTTTCCAACCCTTTCAGGGCTGGAGCGGGTGTTCACCCCGCTACACTTTTACATACCTCTTAAAATCCAGCTTGATGCCTTTTTTAGTGTTCACAATCTCATTTAGCCACGCCTGCAATGTGTTGTCACTGTTTGTTTCAGGAGGATGAGCCATGATTGGTTCACCATTTCCTTCTTCCTCACCACAAAGAAGAATATCTGCTTCTACCATATGAGCAGCACCTGTTCATTTAAAACATTAATATTGTGACATATCCAGATCCCCAACTTTTCAGATTTTGTGCGTGTGTATTATATATTACACACAAAAACTACATTAAAATAACATTATAAGGTTGCAAAGTTAAATACTCCAAAGTTAGGAAATGCCAGAATTAGGGTTGCCTGTAGGGATGATGTACACACAGTCTGGTCAACACTAAAAGTTGTGAGGGGATGGAGCATGCTCAGTTACTCTGTGAAGACAGTGTATGCTCAGTCAGTCACAAATAGGAGCTACGAAGGGATGGAGCATTCTTAGTCATTCTGTGGGTATGGCGCATGTGCAGTCTGGTCAGCACTAGGACCTAAAGGGGATGGAACATACTCAGTGAAGATAGAATTTTAGGAGATTTTAGCTGCTAAACTTTAAGAAGTCTCTACTAGACCTGTGTGAACTGCAGTGTTTCAAAGGCTTATAACTTTGTCAAATTTGCATGGATTTTCACCCAGAAACAGAAAAGGCATCTCTCTCATAAGGCCATTCCCCTACCAAATTTCAAGCTCCTTCTACACAGTATGGGTGTGCCAGAGTTTCTCAAAGAAAAGGTCTCCAGATTTTTTTAATTTAAAATAATTTATCTTTCCTTAGCCCCATTCTCGTAACTGACTGAACCATCCTGGCTGAAAATTTCCAAAACAATTCAGCCAGAGACAGATAGCCAGCATGGAGAACTTCAGCCCAAATGTTAAAAATGGCAAAGTTATAAGAAAAGGAAAACAGGCTCTTATAAAGGAAAGTGTCGGGCAATCTTAAGAGGCAGCCCCACCTATAATACATATATATATATGCATATATATTCATGCACACACACATATTTTAAGTTACTTAGATTTAAAAACTTGAGACATAACTTTACTTTCAGTAGGCAGCAGAGTAGCTGAGTTACCTATTTTCCTAATTCCTTCACAAATCAAATTAAATTCCACTGGAAACAAAATCTAATAATTTGAGGTAATTAAATCTTCATGAAAGGAAAAAACAAAAAAATACAGTTCAGAGCTTCTACGAAAGATTATCCAATATATTCACATTAAAATATTTTAAACATTTATTTTAAAAAGCAATTAATAGAAGAAGATGATCTGTTAATATAAAACCACAAATCCTTGGAACCCTAGACTGTTTTGGAAACATGGAGTCACCAGATTTTGCAATGTAACTGATGAATAGATCACAATCATCACTATCAACTGAGACAGAAGACCAAGATCACCATTGTCACTCCAGAAAAATGAATGAAGCCTATTGGCAGATGTTTTTGTATTCTCCAATATCTTGATGGGAATGATAGATTTTGGTGACATTTTGGGTAGTTATCTGCGTCTGTGTATCATAGAATAGCTCACACAAGTTCAATTCAAGTGTGTAAAATCAAAATTCTTCAATCATTGTTCTTCATTGTTGGCAGATATCAAGTGAACTCAGGAGTGGATTCAATATTAAGACTGTGGAACTATTCACATAACTACAGAAATGCCCCACTTTGGTCAGATCTTCTTGGGTATATATGTATCTGTCACCACAAAAGGAACATTGGACTTATTTCAACTAAATGCACTGTTCACATACATAAGTGGAATTTTGGACAGTGGCTTATCTGCCAGCAATGAGGACTGACCAGTTTGCACTTTGAAATTTCCACTCAAGGTCTGTTAATAAATGACATCCTAAACTGGATAGGGACAAAAACAGGGTGGTCGCTTAAGAGAGGACAACAGAGAGTAGTTGTTGATTTAGTGAGACAAAATAACTGGTTAGCAATTATTAAAAATTAAGCCGAAAAAAATCAGGTGAATAGTCATAGTCAATGACATCTTGAAATGTACTATGCTACTTCAGCTCATGACAAAGGTACAAGTTATTTTTGGATGCAGCATTCACCAGCTATTCACCTGGAAGACTGTTAAGTTTGTGCCTTCAACAGATGTGAATACATCACTTAGGAAGACAGCTTGGGTGACGGACTATTAATTAAACTAAAACTAAAAACTATTAATTGCCATATCCATACTTGTGCTTTGTCAATATGGGTGACAGCACAACTAAGCTAACGTTTATGGTCACAACAGAGACACAGTCTACATTTAATAGCCAAGTCTCAACATCCTTACAAATGTGGATGGCAGTTCAGTATGTGGGGTAATGATCTTGATAACGGTTAAATCACTTGCATTTGGCAGCCGTGCTTCTTGGGGTGTAAAATTATCAAAGTACTCATTTAGGAGACAAATAAAGATTGTTTCCCCAAAAGAACCAAACTGAGTACATGTTTTCCACAAATCCAAATGGAATTTAATTACATCTTAACTTTGGACACTGCAACATTATATTCTATGTTATGTCACCAAACTAAGATTATAGCATCATAAAAATATTTTATGTGAAAACAATGATATTGATAGATTCGTTTTCCAAAATACACATACAATACTTACTTTGTATTGCCTCTTTCATTTGTGATTTATTGTTTGCTGCATGATACCAGATAATTTCTGCTCCATCTCTGGTTTTAATCTGGTTAGTGTTCAGAAAATAATCCAATACATTTCCACTCCAAGTTCCTATGTCAATAATATTTAAAGTAAGTATACTGCATATATGAAGAAAAGTTTTAAATATTTTCTTACCATTGCAACTGGAAAAGGAAGAAAGACATCAGACAAGAGAATAAGCAGATGCCTTTCCAATCCTGCTGTAAAGAACACAATCCACACACTACATGAAGTCCAAATTCAACTTCTTCCTGGGGATTTAGTTTACTAGCAAAGAAAATAAGATAAAAACCTTCTCCTGGTCTTGGCTCTTCCTAAGGTTCCTCCCAAAAGACTATTCAGTCCTCACCTTTAATCTTCTCTTTTCATGGCAGTAGCGTAGCTGGGGGGGGGGGGGGGAGCAGGGCAGCGGCCGCTCCCCCACTAAGCACAAGTGACGCCTTGTCAATTTCTTGGAGCCTTTTTAATTTTTACTCACCCGGAGGGAGCAGGGAGAGCAATCAAAAAAAAAAAAAAAAAAAAGGCGTCCCCAGCTGGGGCGGTTTTACTCACCCGGCGGCCCTTCGGCCGCGGGACCTTCCCTTGCTCCGTGGGTCTTCGGTGGCATTTCAGCGGTGGGTCCTTCAGTGCCGCTGAAGACCCGGAGCGCCGCCGGGTGAGTAAAAGCACCGCAGCGGGTGGCGCCTTTTTTTTTTTTTGATCGCTCCCCGTTCCCTCCACCTGGCTACGCCCGTTTCATGGTGTAATTTGCACTGCTCTTATAAACAGTGAAGTAGCACGTAACTTGCTAACTCTGCTCAATAAATTAGCAGGATTAGCAGCTACTAACAAACAGAGTGGGTGTGTGACATCTTGGACAAACCTTATTTAATTGAGTTTAATATCTTGGGAGTCCATCGTATTAGAAATGCTATTGTCTGTGTGTTACTGAGGGATTGTATGTATTTCCACAGAACGGTATATAGGATAACAGTAGGGGATGATCAAGCAAATTCATTCAGATTGTAACAGCTCCAGAGAAACATCCTCCACCCTCCTTGGGTGCTCGGGGGGGGGGCTGCAGCAGGCTCCCTACCCGGCTCCTGGGAAGCAGTGACCTCCAGCTGCTAGCTCCATGTGCTGCCTCCGCTCCACCCCATGCCCCAGTTCTGCAGCTCTCATTGGCTGGGAACTGCAGGCAGAGGCAGCACATGGAGCTAGGAGCTGAGGAAGGGGCGTTCCTGTCGCCCTTCTGGGGAGCCCCCCAGGTAAGCACCACCCTGTACCCCTATCCCCAGCCCTGAGCCCCAAACTCCTGCTTCTGGGAGGTGGGGGGGGGCCCCCAGACTGCCCCAGCAGCAGCTGGTGCAACTGGCCCAGGGGGTGCTCAAGCTGCTCAGGTGGCTCCTGGGCCAGCCACACGGGCCACTGCAGAAATCACGGAGGTCACGGAATCTGTGACAAACACGGAGCCTTACTTATGACTGTGACAATCACATTACTGTACCATCTCTGAGAAGTGAGGCAGACTTACTTATGCAGTCTGTCTTTCACTGGGAAAATCACAGTATAGTCCGGGAACTGTGCCATATCCTGGTCAGGAGGGAGAGAGATGCAGGTTTCCACCCAAGAAAGGCAACAGCTAGGGAGCTAGAAGCCTAAGAATAGGTGCCCTTGCTGAACCACTAAGGGGAAAAGACGGTTACTCACCGTTGTAACTGTTGTTCTTCGAGATGTGTTGCTCATATCCATTCCAGTTAGGTGTGTGCGCGCCGCGTGCACGATCGTCGGAAGATTTTTACCCTAGCAACACCCGGTGGGTCGGCTGTGGAGCCCCCTAGAGTGGCGCCGTTATGGCGCTGGATATATACCCCAGCCGACCCAGCGCCCCCTCAGTTCCTTCTTGCCGGCTACTCCGACAGTGGGGAAGGGGGGCGGGTTTGGAATGGATATGAGCAACACATCTCGAAGAACAACAGTTACAACGGTGAGTAACCGTCTTTTCTTCTTCGAGTGCTTGCTCATATCCATTCCAGTTAGGTGACTCCCAAGCCCCACCTAGGTGGCGGGGTCGGAGTGAGACATTGCTGTGTGCAGAACCGCTGACCCGAAAGCAGCATCGTCTCTGGATTGTTGCACCAGCGCATAGTGAGTAGCAAATGTGTGGACCGATGACCACACTGCAGCTCTACAAATGTCCTGGATCGGTACTTGAGCCAGGAAGGCAGTCGAGGAGGCCTGGGCCCTCGTGGAATGAGCAGTGAGGTGTGGCTTTGGTACACCGGCCAGGTCGTAGCAAGCACGAATGCAGGACGTAATCCAAGAGGACAGGCACTGTGAAGAGACCGGTGATCCTTTCATCCGGTCGGCCACCGCAACGAAGAGTTGCGTCGTTTTCCTAAATGGCTTTGTCCGGTCAATATAGAAAGCCAGGGCCCTGCCAACGTCCAAAGAATGTAAACGCTGGTCTTGACGAGTAGCGTGCGGTTTCGGATGGAAGACCGGGAGAAATATATCTTGGTTTACGTGGAAAGGTGATACCACCTTCGGAAGAAAGGCAGGATGGGGGCGAAGCTGCACCTTGTCCTTGTGGAACACCGTATAAGGGGGCTCGGATGTCAGCGCCCTGAGTTCCGAGACGCGTCGTGCTGAGGTGATGGCTACGAGGAAGGCTGTCTTCCAGGATAAGTACAGGAGTGAGCAGGTCGCCAATGGTTCAAACGGAGGCCCTGTGAGCCTGGAGAGGACGAGGTTGAGGTTCCACGTCGGAACCGGTTGTCGTTGCTGTGGGTACAGCCGGTCTAAGCCCTTGAGGAATCTAACGACCATCGGGTTAGAGAAGACCGAGGACGTGAGTTCTCCTGGGTGGAAAGCGGAAATAGCGGCGAGGTGAACCTTGATTGAGGATGTCGCCAAGCCTTGCTGTCTTAGGGACAGGAGGTACTCCAGTATCAAGGGGATAGGAGCCTGCGAGGGAGACGTAGCTCGTTGCTCACACCAACAGGAGAACCTCTTCCACTTGGCTAAATAAGTGGTCCGCGTAGAGGGCTTTCTACTTCCCAGCAGGACCTGTTGGACGGCCTGCGAACATTGCCGCTCTGAGCGACTCAACCATGAAGCATCCACGCCGTGAGGTGGAGCGACTGCAGGTCGGGGTGATACAGCCGGCCGTGGTCCTGAGAGATGAGATCCGGACTCAAGGGGAGCGTGATCGGTCTCTGTACTGACAGTTCCAGCAGAGTGGTGTACCAGTGTTGTCTCGGCCAAGCGGGAGCGACTAGAATTACCCGTGCATGGTCCCTGCGGATCTTGAGCAGCACCCTGTGGACCAGCGGGAATGGAGGAAAGGCGTAGAACAGATGGTCTTTCCATGCCATGAGGAAGGCGTCTGACCGAGAGCCCGGGGCTCGCCCGTGTAGGGAGCAGAATGCCTGGCACTTCCTGTTGGCCCGAGATGCGAACAGGTCGATCTGGGGAAACCCCCACCTTTGGAAGACGGAATAGATGATGTCCAGGCGAATCGACCACTCGTGCGTCTGGAAGGACCTGCTGAGACGGTCCGCCAGCGTATTCTGGACTCCAGGCAGGAATGACGCCGTGAGATGAATCGAGTGGGCGATGCAGAAGTCCCACAGGCGAATGGCCTCTTGGCATAGGGGAGATGAGCGAGCTCCGCCTTGCTTGTTGATGTAAAACATGGCCGTGGTGTTGTCGGTGAGAATCAGCACGCAACGGCCCTGTAGGAAGTTGAGGAAAGCCTGACAAGCCAGGCGCACCGCCATCAGCTCTCGGACGTTGATGTGCAGGGCTAGTTGGGACGCGGACCACAGGCCTTGGGTATGGTGCTCCCCCAGGTGAGCGTCCCAGCCTAGAGATGAAGCGTCCGTAACTAGGTGGAGGGAGGGCTGTGGGGCGTGAAAGGGCACTCCTGCACAGACCGCTGCGCGATCCGTCCACCAGGCAAGAGAGGCCAAGACCGAGGCCGGAACCGTGGCCACCATGTTCAGGTCGTCTCGATGAGGACGGTAGACCGATGACACCCAAGCCTGCAGTGGGCGAAGTCGCAGTCTGGCGTGCCTGGTTACGTATGTACACGAGGCCATGTGGCCCAAAAGGACAAGGCATGTTCTTATGGTGGTAATTGGAAAGGCCCTGAGACCTTGAATGACGCTTGAGATGGTAAGGAATCGGCTGTCTGGCAGTATGGCTCGGGCACGTCTGGAGTCCAGGATTGCTCCAATGAACTCTATCCTCTGAGTTGGTACTAGAGTGGACTTCTCTCTGTTGAGTAGAATGCCCAGCTCGTGGAAAGTGTTTGTCACTATGCGGACATGAGCCTGCACTTGGTCTTTGGTGCGGCCGCGTACCAGCCAGTCGTCCAAGTACGGGAACAGCTGTATCCCTTGTCGACGAAGGAAGGCCGCGACGACTGCCAGGCACTTTGTGAACACCCTGGGAGCCGAGGACAAGCCGAAGGGAAGGACTGCGAATTGGTAGTGCACCCTGTTTACCACAAATCGCAGGAAACGTCTGTGGGGCGGATAAATTGCTATGTGGAAATAAGCGTCCTTCATGTCGAGGGCGGCGAACCAGTCTCCAGGATCCAGTGAAGGGATGATGGTCCCCAATGACACCATGCGGAACTTCAACTTTACTATGAATTTGTTGAGTCCGCGCAAGTCTAAGATGGGCCGTAGACCCCCTTTTGACTTGGGTATCAGGAAGTAGTGGGAGTAAAACCCCCTGCCCCTTAGCTCCGATGGAACCTCCTCTATGGCCCCCATAGCGAGGAGCCCAAAAACCTCCTGTGTAAGGAGTTGCTCGTGAGAAGGGTCCCTGAAGAGGGACGGGGAGGGGGAGGGGGGGGGGGGGGGCGAGGAAAATTGGAGGGCGTATCCCCTCTCCACCGTGCGAAGGACCCAACGGTCCGAGGTTATACGGGACCAAGCGCGGTGGAAGCGGGAGAGGCGATCCCGGAAGGGGGGAGTTGGATCCTGGGTACCGGTCGTGGTGCCGTCCTCAACCGCACCTTCAAAAGGTTTGCCTAGGCCCTGAAGGTGGTCTAGGCAGGCCCTGGTTCTGACCGGGTTGAGGGCCGGTCGACCTTCGCCTACCACCTCGACCCCGCCTCCTAGCAAAGTCCTGTCTTGGACGAGGCGGGGGAGGGTAGAACCGCTGAGGCTGGGGCCTGAAGGGTCTGCGCTGCGGCCCTGGGACATGCATCCCCAGGGAGCGCATCATTGTCCGAGAGTCTTTAAGATTTTGGAGCCTCGAGTCTGTTTTCTCCGAAAAGAGGCCCTGGCCCTCAAACGGTAGATCCTGCAGGGTCTGCTGCAGTTCAGGTGGCGAGCCTGACACCTGGAGCCAGGAGATTCGGCGCATTGCTATCCCCGACGCCAGGGTCCTAGCGGCCGAGTCCGCTATATCAAGGGACGCCTGCAGAGAGGTGCATGCCACCCGCTTGCCCTCCTCTACCAAGGCCCCGAACTCCTCCCTCGATTCCTGGGGAACCAGCTCTCTAAATTTCCCCATCGAGGACCACATATTAAATCCATAGCGGCTCAGGAGCGCCTGCTGGTTCGCTGCCCGCAGTTGCAGTCCGCCAGCCGAATAGACCTTGCGTCTGAACAAATCGAAGCGCTTAGCGTCCTTCGATTTGGGCGCAGCGGCCTGCTGGCCATGGTGCTCCCGTGCATTGACTGATGAAACCACCAGTGAGCACGGTTGGGGGTGAGTGTACAAGTACTCATGTTCCTTGGAGGGCACAAAGTACTTCCTCTCAACCCCTCTGGCCGTGGGCGGAATAGAGGCCGGGGTCTGCCAGATGGTGGTGGCGTTCGCCTGGATCGTGCGGATCAGCGGTAATGCCACCCTGGATGGAGCATCCGCTGAAATGATCTGCACGATGGGATCATGGACCTCCGCAATCTCCTCCACCTGGAGGTCCATATTGCGAGCCATGCGGCGCAGCAGGTCCTGGTGGGCCCGAAGGTCTATGGGAGGTGGCCCAATGGCGGATGTGCCCGCTACGGCCTCATCAGGCGAGGACGAGGAGGATGCCCCCGGTGGCAAGGGGTCCAATGGTTGGTCCTGCTCCAGGTGTTCCTGGAGTTGGGCATCGCCTGCCCCCAGGTCCAGGGCCTCTGCTGGTGCGGGCGCTGGCGCCTCCACATCCCTTGGAGGAGGGCGGGAGATGGTGGACTCTGGGGCCCTAGGCTCCGAACGGCCCGAGCGGGAGGCAGATAGCGGAGCTCCTTGTGCCTGATGGTAGGCCCAAGGAGTCCAGAAGGACCAATGCGCAGGCCCTTGCATAGGGTCGTCGGTCTCCTGCAGGTGGCCGGCCTCCACTGCCTCAGATGATCGCGACGCCGATCTCGACGGCCACGGCGGTGCCGAACCCGACGCCGTCGGTACCGGATGGTACGGTGCCGATCGGTGCCGGTCGTAAGGCGATCTGCCCCTGTGCGGTGCCGGAGAGCGGTGCCGGGATCTGGAGCGGTGCCGGTAGTCCCTCCGGTGCCGGGATCCCGACCTGGAACGGGACGACGATCTGGAGGAGGCGTGGTACCGGGAGCGGCCTCTCGAGCCCGAGTGGCGCTCATACCGGTGCCGGGAGCTGCGTCTCGAGCCCGATCGGTGCCGGTCGTCTCGACGGTGCCGGGATGTTGAACGGCGCCGCGAAGAGGATCTGGGCCGCGAGTACGACCGGTGCCGAGGTGATATTCGGCGCCGGGACTCAGAGCGGCGTCGGGACCTACTCCGGGATCTGGAGCGGTGCCGAGAGACTCGTGCTGGCGACGGTGGGCGCACCAGGGCAGGTTTTCCCCCTGGACTGCAGGACGCGTGGAGCCACCGGTGCCGGGAGTTGTGACGGCGCCGGCTCCGTGAGGGCGATCAAGTCTCTCGCCGTAGCGAAGGTCTCCGGGGTGGAAGGGAGACAAGGTTCCACCACCAGCCTTGGTGGTGAAACAGTCCGCACCGGACTCAACGGCCTCGGTGCCGGAGTCGACGGTGTGGCCGCCTGTCTTTGGCGGTCCAACTGCGGACGCGGCTCTACCCCCGGCACCGGGGGAGCCGGTATCTTCGCGGCAGCAACGTCCCGCGCCTTGCCGGCCTTCTTATGGCCCGGAGAAAGGGATCGGCGCCGAGGTTCTTTAGGCGGGCGTGGTGCCGACGTCGGTCGGTGCCGAGCAGTCTTTTCCGCCGCACCGGTTGGGCCCGCCGGGGCGCTGCGCACCGAAGCGCTCGGTGCCGGGACAGGGCGCGCCGAGGGAGGATCCGGACTCAGAGCCGGCTCCATCAGGAGCTGACGGAGTCTAAAGTCCCGCTCCTTTCTTGTCCTTGGCTTGAAGGCCTTGCAAATAGGGCACTTATCTGCTGGATGAGCCTCTCCAAGGCACTTCAAGCAAGAACTATGCGGGTCGCTGGTTGGCATATGCTTCCGGCAGGACGCGCACGGCTTAAAGCCAGGAGCCTTGGGCATGGGCCCGGCTGTGCGCCGGGGGGAAAAGGGGAAAAACACCCCCTAAACCCCCGATAACAATATACAACTATATATATACACTATACACTAACTAACTAACTAACTTGAACAACTATCTATATAACTAACTATAAGGAGAGCAATGAGAAGCTAGGGAGTGTGGAGATCAGCTAAGCCGCGCTCCACAGTTCCAACGACCGTCAGGGGCGGTAAGAAGGAACTGAGGGGGCGCTGGGTCGGCTGGGGTATATATCCAGCGCCATAACGGCGCCACTCTAGGGGGCTCCACAGCCGACCCACCGGGTGTTGCTAGGGTAAAAATCTTCCGACGATCGTGCACGCGGCGCGCACACACCTAACTGGAATGGATATGAGCAAGCACTCGAAGAAGAAACACAAGTTGCCCTGAACTGTGACAAGGTGTTTCAGTAAACACTGCCAGTTTGTTACAGGGAGGAAGTGAGAGAGGAGCTAAAATATACGGGGGGGAGGGAGGGGAGGGGGAAGAGAGATTGAGCGGAAAAGATTGCTATTGAAACCCAAATTCCCATTTATCCATAATTCTATAATCCTCTCTCATCTGTTGTTGTCTCTTCTTCTGCTTTCTGTAGAGGGCACATTCCTCTCAACCCGTTGGCAGGAAAATGATGGCATAATAGGTTCCGTACTACAGAGATTTTACGTGTAACTGGTTTTATAGGTGCTTCAGTTGCCCTTATGACCCTCACCATTATGGCATCTTTCTTTCACTCACCTGAACTGTGTTAATCTATTCTTCTAGCATCACCCTAGAAGCATCAGGTAGTAAATTCTGATCGTTGTCCCATTGTTACAATGTACTTCCCATTAGACCTCTGCTTGGGACTATTTTTAATCCCACTCCCACTGTTATGCCAGAGGGTCCCACTGCAGGGCTCACTAATCCCATACAGGGCTCTACTTCCCATACAAATTCCCTGTTGATTCAGCAGGAAACAAAAATCTGATAAACACAGATAACTCTTTTCAAATTAAGTTAAGGGTGCAGTCTCCCAATCTGAGGGCATATTATCTTCCAAGAGTGAGAGTTTTTAAAAACAACAAATCACCTGATGTAGAGTTTAGTTGCATTTCTCAAATAAGGCACCAAAACTATTTTCATTTTGCCACCTGGATATACCAGCCCACCAGCTTCCTGATGTATATCTACTATCAAAACTGCAACAAAGAATGCTCATTTTAGAATTTGTTTCATATATATAGAGCCCTGCAAATCATGGATATCCATTTTATATCCACAGACCACTTTTGTGGATCAGATGCAGACACAAATTTTGTATCTAGAGCCCCACAAATCTGTGGATATCTGCTTTATATCCATGGATTATTTTTGCAGATGCAGATACAAATTTTATGCAGGGGTCTACATATATAGATCTTAGATACCAAGTGTGATGATTTGCCAGCACACTAGCTGATGTTTTTTTCACTAAACTGTTCTAATATGATTGGGGGATGATGTCTGTGAAAGTAACATGCTAACTTTGTCTAATGACACTTGGATAATTGGCTGACTATTATAGGGCTCTACTCTTAATGAGGAAAGAGACATGACTGCCTGTATTCAGTGCATTCTGCCTCAAGCAGGAATTCATAGAATCCTTCTGTGTCCTGTGTAAACAAGGCTGTAAAGCAGCACACCATTGTACTATTAAGACATTTTAGTTTTTCTGATCACTAATAAAATTGGACTGTTACAGATGGATCAGATAGTTTGGGTGCCTTGTTTGAGAACTGCAATCTTAATGCTGCAGTTCCTGAATTTATATTTTCTTCAGAACTCAATATTTGTGCAAAGTAAGCCAGCTCACACTGCCCAGTTACCTGCAACTTCACTTCACCTCCACAAAAATTCAGTAAGAAAATTTCTTTAGCATGGAAATGGGGAGCAAAGAAAACTGGGGAGGGGGGAGCGTTTTCCCCTTCTTGAGGCTGGCTGGAGCAGAGCTTCATTAACATACACCTTTTAAAATCCTTAGAAGGATAGCCATATAGGGCCTGCCAGGAGCATGCCAAGTCCTAGGAACTATAAGGAAAATTATCAGGAGCCCTCTCATACTCCAGGATCTATGCTCGTGGACTCCCACAGACAGGAAGCTCCCTAGCAGCAGAGGACAGCAGGCTTTTAGCTGGGGTCTGAGGCGCGGAGTAGAGAGGTCGACGTAGGGAGCTAAGGGACAGCTCACGGCTCCCTGGGACAAGACAACCCATGGAAGACACAGGAACGTTTCCGCCCCTCTAACGCGGCCCGCGGGTTTTTTAACTATGCCCCGCCGCCGACATGACGTCATGTCACGAAGCAGAAATTCTAAGTCTCTCTCCCCTCACTTATATTCTCCGGTTCCGGCGGGTTTTCCCCGTCATTTAGTCTGGGGGTCGGTTTTCTGCCCTGCCGCTCTGCAACTTGCGTCCTACCGGCCAGGCGCCCGCCCGCAGCCAGCGCCTCTAGGCAGAGCCTCTTGCCCGCCCCTAAGTCTGCCGCCTCCAGGAGGCTCAGGAAGGGGGTTGGTTACCACCGCCCCCCAGAGCAACGTACGCAGCGAGCGCCGAGGGGCTGGGCACCGGCGCTGACGACACCTCAGCGGGTCGGGGCCGTGTGACTGGGCGTCTGGGAGGGCAGGTACGGCGCAGGGCTGGGCTCAGACGGTGCCTCTGGCGGCTGCACCACTCCCTCGCCCCACCCCCAGCCAAGCCTCCTCGCCCTCGGGCTGAGCCGAGCAGCGGGTGGTTCACCGCAGCCCCCGATACAGCGGCCTGCCCAGCGGGGGGCACCCGGCTCTTACCGAGCTCCCCCTCCATGGCCGGGCGCAGGCGCCTGGGTCCTGCTGGCTTAGCCCCGCCTCCTGCGGCCGGGACTCGATTCAGCCTGGGACTCGGGGCGCAAGGAGCCGGGTTTGCTGCCGGACCAGCGAACAACGGTTGCTCTTGTAGGGCAGCACTGCACCTCGTGACTGTCTTCACGGGCGGGACGCCCTGGAGCTGCTGCCGAGGGACCCGTCTTCCCTCGCGGAAGAAGCGGGTCTTGCTGCGTCCTTCCCAGGTGCCAGGGCCGGAACCCTGCTCAGGGCACATCGCGGCCCGCCCATCCCGGACACGCAGCCGCGCGGTGCGGTGAGACCCCGCCGGCGGCTGCGGCAGGCCAATGGCAGCAGGGTGGTGGGGCAGGAGGACGGATTAATACCCCAGGCCCCCCCCCCCCGAAACGGCAATTCAGGGGCGATGTTAACGGTTCAGCATAAACCGAGCGCGTGCTGCCATCGCTACGCACGTCACCGCAGGGGGCTGTGGGGCCGCATTACTGTCCAGCGTTTAGTGATCGGCCCTGTCCCCTTCCGAGGGGAGTGTCCCCTTCGGGCTAGGGCCGGGTAGAGGTACCGCTGCCTGCTCCAGCCCTTACACTTGTTAGAAAACGGTTACGGGGCACGAGCCCTGAGCCTAGAATTCTGTTAAAAGGGGGCCACTGCTCGACCCGACACAGCTTTTATACGTACTTTTCCATTTTTAAACACGCAGTACAGAGCCTGGTTTAATGCCCAAACTGCAGCATAATAAATGGGAAACCACCTTCCACTCTTCTCATTGGCAAAACTAAGATGAATGCCAGCAGTAACGGAGCTGTGTGAAGTGGCACAGGCTTTTTATATTAGGGAGTGTTAACACCTTTACAAAACATCATGTAAACAGAAGTAAAACAATTATAGCGAACGCTTTAGTGTAAAGAAACATGCAGGAATATAATCAAAGCTCTGTGTAAGGTGTGAGACTAGATGTTTCTGGTGCAATTATTAAAAGGAGTAAAATTTATAACTTATCAAACATTAATATTCAAGAAATTGGACAGATGTACTGTTGTGGACATGTGTATTTTGATTATTGAATAAATAGTAACCAAAGCATCTCCTTGTGTTGGGTACATAATTGATGCATTATTTTTTCTGTAACTTCCTAATTTTGTTGGAACCATTCCTTGAGTTTTTTGAACAATTTTGCTTTTGCCTGTGAAAGGCCTTCAGTAGTAGAGAAGAGTAATTAATTTCTTTGAAAGGGATCATTTCCACAAGGAAGCCCCTGGAGCATGTGGTAATAAATATCCAACCATTTGTAAAATTTGATTATAAATTGCACCCTAGTAGGCAGACTGGACATGTCCATCAGATGAATAAAACTACCTCTTTCACAATATCTCCAATATTTATCCCCATTCAATCTGTTTTCTAATGTGACCTGCATGAGGTATTACTGAAACACTATATTAAATGTGCGTTCATCATGCAGTAGATGAGGTTGCTGGTCCTCTTTTCCAAATCAAAACTCATTTCTCTAGGGTAACTTATCTATCCAAATCCTATTCTGACCATGCCATAGATGGACATTTCTTTGTTAGGAAAGTTGTCTGCAAAGACAAATTAGTTATATTTTTGTTTCTCACAGAAGCCATCACTTCTATTAGTTAGTTCTCTCTATGAAACAACTTTCTAGAAAAGTTGAGGAACAATACCTATGGAAAGGTTACTAACCTTGGGCAGTAACTGGAATATTTTCAGAGGTGTGTCCCCAGGGTGGTGTATATGAGCCTTCAAATGGTGATTTTCAGCAGCAGTCATTCAGTCGGCACAGGTGCTTTAGCAATTCTTGTGACTCATACTGAGGATACATAGGGCTACAACAGATAACCAGCCTCAGTTCCTTCTCTACTACACAGTCCCATGGAGACTAAATTCTGAAGCAGAGGGAAAGGAGGGCAGGTAGTGGAGCACTCATAGGAACACAAATCTCAAAAAAAATTACAGTACAAGGTAACCAACCTCTCTTCATTTGAGTAGTGTCCCTATGGGTGCTCCACTTGACGTGATGCCCATGCAGAACCCTCTGACTGAGATGGGAACTTTGGAACCTGGTCTAGAACTTTACAGACTGAAAAGGTAGCATGGATTGGGGGCAGAAGGTTTCACATATTCAGCAGTTATGGCTCTCACAGGTCAGTGTGTGTAACCAAAGTGGATTGAAATGGACATGAATGTTCTTTCCCCTTGTAAAATTCTGTTAATTTGTTTTATTGTCTTCATTTTTAACTTGCACATCGTTTCTTTACTGGTTTTGGTATGCAATAAATTTATATTTTTTGGAAATTCATCTTGATTTTATAACATGCTGCAGCTGAAGAGCCTTTAACAAGGAACAGTTTCAGCTCCCAAAACTTAAGTACAATAATAGAATTCAATGGCTGGAAGTCAAAGCTCAATAAAGTAAAACTGGAAATAAAGTGCAAATTTTTAACAGAGGATAATTAATCATTGGAACAATTTAGCAAGAGATGAAGTTTTTTCCATCACTTGGTATTTACATGGAGACTGACTGTTTCTGAATATGCCTTAATTCAGAGATGTCAAATGTATAGCCCCAGCCTGTGGACTGGCTCAGGCCCAGAGGACACTTCCCGCTGACTTACTGCTCCTTCTTCAATTTACAAAGGCATCCACCACCATGCATTTACTTGCCTTCTTCATGTTGGCTGCTACATTAACCCTCTAGGTCGTCTGTTCACAATCCAATACAGCACTGGCTTGCAGGATCGCACTGAACATACCCTCTTCTTTCTCCTCCTTAGGGTCTGGCATTGCAAGCAAGTGGAGGGGCACCCCTCAAGGCTGCAACAACAGTAGCTACAGATGATACACACACTGATGTATCACTTTCCTTTGTGACTATAAAAGTGAAAGCTAAATTTCACAACTCCCTTTCCTTACTCCTATAAGCATTTTAAATAAGACATGCTTATTGACACGATAGCTTTGGAGCACCCCTGCACATCACAGTTCTCCGTTGTCCAGCCCCAGCCATGACTAATGACCCAGCCAGAACAGGGGTGGGAGGAGGAATGAAGAGAGAGTTGTTCTGTTGCATAAAACAGAATTTCAGCCTTTATTTCCATGAGTATGAATACAGGGTAATGGCACTATTTTCCACAGGAGGCAGCGATTTTAACAAATCTCTCACTCCTGAGTTTAAAAAAGGCACTGGTAGCACAGTGGCTGTGGCATCACAAAGCCACCAGGGCCTGTATGCTGCTAGCCTGTTTACTGCAACAGTGCCTGCCAAAGTCATCACAGAGTGAGGTAGGAAAGTATCCTTCCACAGAGTTAGAAACAAGGCTGTCATCCCTAGAAACTGTCAGGAGAGGACTGCAGAGTACCTCCAATGAAAGTTTTATCAAGATCACTCAGGATACAAGACACAGCCTGTGTACGTGAACAAACTGCTCCACACCTCCCATCCCTCAAATTCGACGGGAATGACAGGCGGATACCAACTTTACCCCCTTTGTTGTATTGCTACCTTGTCTAGTACAAATAAAATGAAAAGTCTATACCCGTGTCCTGCTAAGTTGGAGTGTGGCCAAGCACTATATGTACATTTAAACACCACGAGGAAAAATGCACGCATACGCTTACCCAAGGTTCCTTCCACTGCGCGGGGCTTGTCTGTGCTTGGCTGGTGGGACTGGCTAGACTGGTGGAGTCTCAACTAGGTCTTGGCTCACAGCATAGGCATAGTTGGACCCTCACCCTGCTGCAGGTCCCCCATCCTCTTCTTCCTGCTTGCTGTTAACTACAGGGGTCTCTGTCTCCAGCTCCTCAGAGGGATCTACAGTGGTCTGCAGGGTGCTGGTGGGGTCTCGTCAAGTATGACATGCAGCTTGTTGTAAAAATTGGCAGGTCTGTGACTTGGCAGCAGATAGACTGTTGGCCTTTTTGGCCTTGTAGTATGCCCGCTGCTGTTCCCCATTGTACCCCCTGACCTGCTTCCCCTGTGAAATCTTTTAGTAAATGTCCATGTTTCTATGACAATTCCCTATCTGTGCCTGCACAGTCTCTTCTCCCCATAGGCCCAGGAGATCCAATACCTCCCATCTGCTCCAAGCAGGAATGCATCTAAAGCATTGAGCCAGCCTAGTCAGTTGAGCACTTGCGCACAAGGAAGAGCTGCTAGGTGTGCTCTCCAAGCTGGGCAATCAGGAAAAGGCTTTTCAAAATACAGAAGATTTTTGAAGAGGAGGCTTGGCTTCTGGTTTCTGACCCCCCTGGGCACTGGAGTTCACAACTGTGAGACAGTCAACAGTAAGATAGCTGCTGGAATACTGTTGAGGTTGAAAGAGATCACACAGTGTCTACATTTGCACTGTGTCGACCTCAGTAGGTCAACCATGGCTCAACACTATTTGGGAAGGTGGTGTTACTGCGTCACTCTAATGGGGTGCTCACATTGGCCAAAGAAAAATTTCAGTGTAGAGACACATACAGCTAGGTTGATGCAAGGGGACTTATGTCAATATAACTTTCTAGCATAGACCAGGCCTTAGTTATTTTGGTGTATGTCTGTGGATTGTCCCCACACAGATGCAAAATAATTAAGTTGGGTTTTATTTGTATCTGTTATTTTGGTGCAAGTTTACATGTGAAGGAGACTGATGATAAATTGTTAATGATACTTTCCCCATCCTGCAGCAACAGCCTACGTTGACACACAATTAAGATAAAGGGATGTTTTGTTGGATAGTTGAGGGAAGGGGAGTCCACACTCTCAGTCTCCAGTAGACTGTGCAGAGCTTCAGTTTGTATTCAGTTCACATTTAATAGGGTGTTTTTCATAGGCATTAGGGCTAAAAACTAAAAAAATTAAAGCATAGACTGATTAACCTGATGTTGGAGTGCACGAGGCCCTCTCTGCTCCATTCTTTTATGTCCATCACTGATTATACTACTGCACCTCTCTTAAAAGAGCCTCAGTTTTTGGCCAGGAGCCACTCATGTGGTTGTCTTCCAAACCAGGAAAGTTACTATGGGTATGTCTACACTACCCGCCGGATCAGTGGGCAGTGATCGATCCAGCGGGGGTCGATTTATCACGTCTAGTCTAGACGTGATAAATCAATCCCCGAGCACTCTCCCATTGACTCCTGTACTCCACCACTGCGAGAGGTGCAGGCGGAGTCGAAGGGGGAGCAGCAGCAGTCGACTCACCGCAGTGAAGACACCACGGTGAGTAGATCTAAGTATGTCAACTTCAGCTACGTTATTCAAGTAGCTGAAGTTGCGTAACTTAGATTGATTCTTCCCCCCTACAGTGTAGATCAGGCCTATGAAACATTTCATGCTGGTCCATTTATTTGTTGGTAAGTTACAGGCTATTGTCTACAGCTGTATTTGGAAATAAACACAGCAATTCCTTTGTTAAGAGCAGTCTACGCTCCAAGTGCAATAGCAGAACTAAGCAAAGAGAAACTTTGAAGACAGAAAAAACTGAGAAAATATAGGAAATGTTTGTCAAATATATGTTTTTTGTTTTTAACAGAAGAACAATGTTATTTTATCTCATCTGGTAAGCACTTAAGTCAGTTTTATTTGTTAGTGATAATTATTAAATGAAATTGAAACATTAAATGGCAAGAGTTTAAGACGAGTCTAATTTCCAATAACCAATATGGCAACAAAAAAGACAAAATTAGTCTGCAAATTGCTTTCATCTGCTATAACTGTACTTAACATTGACAAAGGACATGACAATGGTCAGTTGACTATTGTTCATGTTTCAAACACTGCTTGTCCCTGCTGTCCTCTTGTTAACTACTTTCAGAAGGCTGGACATTCATCTTGTTCACGCTGCCTATGTTAATGTCTTTGGCTGGTCCAGAGAACTGCAATTTATCTCTGAACAAAAAGTGTGTGCATTACTATAATGAAATACCTAGTTTCTTCTAGCCTAAGACCTTAAATCCTGAACCTTTCCATTAATATGGGTCTTCAAGCTGTGGGTAATAGGGCTGGTGACATTTTTATTTTATTATTTTTTTAAGTTACTAGTTGCGTTTTTGATACAAAAACCATATAAATATCTCCTATGAGAATCAAGAAGGCATCTAGATGTTTAAATTTTTAATGATCTGTCAGTCTAAAACTCTAACAACATTTTACTCAAATGATTTGGTCTTGGACATAGCGTGTTCTGATTCTCTTCAAAGTGAACAGGTACGTTATGCAATAGTTATCATACCTGATTGGTGTTCACTGAACCTCAGTACTCAGGCACAAATTACAAGCATCATCTTAGTTCTTAATTGCTAATACCCCAGTATCAAAAATATGTACTATACAAAGAACCTCAAATATGCCAAAGCAATCTGATCATGAAAATTCACACTTAATACATTTTCTCCCTGAAAAATAAACAGGGCTACCAAGAGGTCTCAGAAGTTAGAGATGGGAGCAGAAAAGATATTACAGGTTTCATGCCTGACTTATTGCTACATGATTACTACTTTAAGGGTCATCTGGCCTGTTCTTAATCACTCTTGGAAGTCTCAAATTACAAAGGTATATTTAATCACAGGGAGGGAAAACAATTAGTGTAATACAAAAATGATACCCAACAAAGTTAGATAAGTCATTATAAATACATAAGGAAATCAGCTACACTATAAAGAGACTCAGTTTAAAAGCACAAGTTCCAAAAGCACCAACAAACATGTCAAATGTCTTGATTTTTAAGTCAGGACAAGTCCAATTATGAAATCTTAAAAAAATCCCCAAAACCCACAACATACCTGGCAAAGTTTTGTTCTCTATTCTTCCCACACAAGCAATATCCGATTGTGCAGGCAAATTCCATATATTATTAGTACACCGTATCTGTTGTTTGCAGCCAACCCTCAGAGATTTTATATTTGGATCTCGATAGCAAGCAACAGTTCTGTACCAATTAAATATACTTTATAAGATTTTTTAAAAATGTAAATATAGCCCATTTGCACATCCACATGGAGTGTCCCAGATTTAGGTTACATCTAATCATAAAGACGGTTACTAAAATATTTGCTTGGGTTTAAGAGGTATATGGCTTAACCTTACAATGCACATAGTAAATGCTACAGTTTGCTTAGAGGTAATGAGTCCCTTGCCTTTTTTCAGTGACTGTATTAAGTGTAAAGTTTCGGAACCTTAGGAAATCTTAAACTCAACAATTCTTCTTTTATGCTGGAGATGGAGGAGAGTTGGTTCATTTTTTTAGAAACAAAACCCAGTTTAAAAATCTATTACTAAACAATTTTTTTTAAAATAAATCTCAACATTTTTTTAGTGTTGGTAGCATTACAGCTTTGGTGTTGGGTTAGTTCTAGCAAATCAGATTATACATAGTATAATATATGCTGTCATTTATATTAAAAGAGGTATTCTGTAAGAAAAAATATTAATTCCATTTCCAATGGTAAACTTGTGGGGTCTGATGTCCCACCATGGATCACAGGAATCAGAGCACTGTCCAGGTCATTTAGATAATGCTGTGGAAGAAGTTGGCCTCCAGATCCTAACTGATACTCAACCTAAAATAAAAAGAGTTATATTAAGTTGATACATTACATGTTATATATTAATACAAGCCAAAAGTAGAGGTGCAGTAGATGCACTATGCAAACATCACCATCAGTATAAAACAAATTTCAGCTCAAGTTTTCTATTCTAAAAAATGGTATTGAAGAGACTTTGGGCAAGTCAACACATTCACTGGCAAGAAGGTTTTGTGTTTAGAACCGTGAGACACCGCCTTCTGCTTATAGAATAACCTGCCTTCAACACTTCAAGGTACTACTAGTTCAGGATGCAAGCAACCAGAAATATTGTGAATTAGTTACTTAATGACAGACTATTGAAAACTATCAAACTTTAAACAAAAACCACAAGTTTAAATTGTGGTGAGCTGTAAATAAACTTCTGCATCTCTCTCAGCTAAGATCTTGAAACATGACCTAGAGTAGTTTCTCTAGGAGCAACAGGGATTGAATCTAATTCTCAGACTTGTGTTCTGACTTTTCCAGGTACATCCATTGCTGGTAATGGACTTTGCATTTGGCGCTGTGGGAAGGTTTAAAAGGGCTAGAGAAGCTATACCTAAATACCATTATTTTAAGGTGATGATATTAAATAATGTTATATATATCTGCAATAAACAAAAATTACCATATCGGTATCAATGGAGACTCTGAGACCTAGCTTATTCATCCCATTATTTTTCAGCGTTTTGAGATGCGGGCAAAGAGCAGCACTGCAAGCTACAGCAATCTCTTTTGCAAACTGATAGGGTGTTGCACTGGATAGCTCATGGTCCTTTAGGATATAGAACACCTGAAAGTATAGTAAGGACATGACATGATTAGTGGCTTTTTTTGTAAGAATTTCAAAGTTGTCAAAATGGCTCAATGTACAGTATCACTGCTTAAGATGCAGTAAAATTATCTACACTTGTTTATTGGCAAAAGACTTTCAGCTTTGGAATTGGGTAGTTTATCAGTAGCAAGACAGTTCTAATATAACTGTTCATTTTTATTATATATATTTTGATAATGCCCAAATGTGCTAGGTGCTTTCAAAAACTAGGAAGAGACAAGAAGTCCCCAAACAGCAAATACTGTTAGTACTGTTGGAAATTATCCTCACAATTAAAACACTTAGTGAATTAACAAGTAGCCACGAGAATAACTGGATTAGAAGTTTCATAATTGCATCTAAAGTTTAAAAAAAAAAAAAAAAAAAAAAAAAGGAAAATATATCACCCCTATTTAAAAAATAAAATCGCTTCTATCCACACATTTGATATGAAAGTCAGAGAGAACGGCAGGAACATAGTTGGCATGTTCCTACGGCTGCATGCCAAAAGTGAACTAGTTTCTGTGGTAGCACCTTCCCTTTATCAGTATTATTAATGCTATTTAGAACAGCAATTGGTATAAATAAATCTGATATTTTAACATATAAACAAACTGTTTACTAGTATTAATTTACTTACTTCGGTACACTTCATAAGTTTTTCCTCAGTTTCAAAATTTCCCTGTAGTATTCTTTCACTTTGAATTCCTTCCATTGACTTTCCATCTACTGGGCTTATAACTCTATAGAATAAGTATATAATAAATTAAAACTGAACCAGAGCATTCTTTCATCTAAAAATCAACTGTTCAACTTAAAAACCCATTGCTTTAAGTTAAATCAAACTTCAAAAGAATAAAATTACAGCTCTTCTCTAATGATCTCAATATATACATAAAATTTGTAGTATTAAAATATATACAAACAGAGAGGCTATGGTATGTGTATGTTTTAGACTGTAAACATTTGCTATTTCCATTCTATATAAAATTTAACCCCATCTCAGTTCTAGATAAACACACACACTTTACATATGAGTACCTAATAGACTAAGATTAACCAGGTCAGTAGATCTCCAGCTTTTCCTTCTATTTCCTAAGAGTACCTTTTGTGGACCACCTCCCTGGGGCACTGTGTATGTGTTCTGGTTGGTCCTATGAGTCACTAGAAAAAGGACTAAGTCAAGACCATAATTTGAGAACTACTGTTTTATGATATTTAATTATAATGCAAGAGACACTAATTTTGAACAGTAATCATGATTTATTCAGACCCACTATAATTAGGGCCCTACCAAATTCGCGGTCCATTGTGGTCAATTTCACAGCCATAGAACATTAAAATTGGTAAATTTAATGTTTTCAGATGTTTGAATCTGAAATGTCAATGTTGTAACTGGGGGGTGTCCCGACCCAAACGGGGAATGGGGGAGTCCGGAAACCTGTTGTAGGGGGATCATGGGATTGCTTCTGTGCTGTCTTCAGAGCTGGACTCTGAAGGCGCAACCGCAGAGCGTCCTGCAGCTGCAGGAGGTTCCCTGAGGTGGAGGTGGGTCTGATTCAACATTCCACACACTCACACTCTCTCCCTCTCTCTCTGGATACGTCCTCTCCCTCCTCTGCCCAGCTGGAGCTAGGAGCCCCCTTTGCTGAGGCACTCCTAGGAACAACGGGACATCGGATGTCATGGGGAAGGGCTTTTTTCACGGCCATGAAATTGGTAGGGCCCTAACTGTAACAAAACATTCTCTAAGCCACCTACAATGAAACTCTTAATCAGTGGTTTTCAACCTGTGGTACATGGACCCACAGGTCTAGGATTTCCAAAGGGGTCCTCCATTTGAAAGTTTGTAGAAGTCCGCAAATGAAAGGAGGTTGAAAACCATTGTCTTAAACCAATTCATATGTTATAGTACTGATAGTGCCCTGACAGTCACAGCCACTGGGGTGGGGAGGGGAATCTTGCAGCCCTCACTGAGTAGCCCCCCTCTATCTAATGAATGGCATTGTTGAACTCTGAAGGGAGCCAACCAGTCCTCATCAGACAGATGGACTGTGACTAAAAACAGGCAACACCATAAGAAGACCCTCTTCCCACCACTCCCAAACCAGGCAGTTATTAAAATCTCAACAAAGAGTCCTGTGGCACCTTATAGACTAACAGATGTATTGGAGCATAAGCTTTCATGGGTGAATAACCACTTCGTCAGACGCAGCTTTCGTGGGTGAATACCCACTTCGTCAGACGCATCTGACGAAGTGGGTATTCACCCACGAAAGCTCATGCTCCAATACATCTGTTAGTCTATAAGGTGCCACAGGACTCTCTGTTGCTTTTTACAGATCCAGACTAACACGGCTACCCCACTGATAATTAAAATCTCAAAAGACCATTATAGTCTAAAGTTGTTCTCATAGTGATATCTAGAGGCGTACAGGCAGTTTTCACTCCTATTTCCTTGGCAGCTTTAAATAGCAAGATATTAGTTTTAATTACAATACTTTATTTTCCATTCTTTAAATATCCATCTTTCATTTCAAGAGAGGTGGGAAGAGAAGAGAAAGTTCCAACCACCATACACACAGCTTTAGTAACAAATATTCATACCCTTGGTTTACTTTTTCGTCACTCTCTACCCAGCAAATATCTACATATTCTTTTATTTCTTCTGCATCCATTTTGCCACATGTAATTTTAAAGTCCTTTTTGTCCCTTAAAGCTTGACGTAGACCTTCCATCGTCTCTGGAGTTATTTGTACCATTAGTCCATCTAAAAGAGAAACAGTAAAAGTTCCCACTTTCCTTTAGAGAACAAAAAGGGAAGAGTACTTTAATAGAACCTTGCCTAGTCAATTGATCTTCTTGAATTGTTTAAGAAATGCAATTTCACAAGCCTGTGAGTAGAATATTGACTTTATTCCTCATCACAATGTGAAATGCTATATGAAAAATTGTTAGTTCAATTTTCAAAGCTTTTTTGGTGAACAAAAAGGTAGACTAATGGAGCGGACGTTCCATCTGGTCAAAGTTTTTTTCATGAATCTTGAACAACTTAGTGAGCCACAAAATGTGACACAAAAGTAGAGGTAAAAACTTAAGCATACAGGAAACAACTGAATTAAATTCTCCGATAAGCTTCTCACGTTGAAATTTTTTACAAAATGACAGGTATTAAGTCAAGAGGTCCAAAAAAGCCACATAGCAAAAGTGTCCTCAAACAATGTATGTCCCAAACTACGAATTTACATATCATGATTTATGCACAAGTATTTTTTTTTAAGTTACAAACCTTAAAGAAAAAGTTTAGTTTACAATGGAACAGACTCTTAATCACATCAGTATTACGCAGAGTAGTGTTCCAACACCAATTCTTTGCCTCTTAATAAGGAATCATTTATGATGCAATCCATACCTTCAACTATACTTGATTTAGCAAGAAATCCTGAAGTTGTTTTTAGGGCTCCATTGAATACTACAAAACTTGCACCTGTAACTAAACACAAAAGTAAACACATCAGGTACTTCATATTGTCCATTTTTATACTTAGTGAGTTAACAGTCACTTTGAAAGTGTAAAGCACTATACATCAAGTGCTAAATATTATGCTACACTGAAAGTGCACATAAAAGTTCCTCAGTTATAGGAAGATGTGCTGATGTGGCTCCTGCTAGCACCAAAAGAATTCGCTCCTTGAAATCAGGCCTAGAAAAATGCACTGATTTTGCTAACTTTTCGAGTTTTAGGAAGACATGCAGCATCCCAACAAGATGCTGGCAGTCGTACAGGTACAGTAGCCAAAGAAGAAAACTGTGAAAGAATAGAAAATATGTAGGACCTAAAATTTGTTTCTTGCTTATACATGAAGTTACCTCTAAAATTAGGTTTTAATTTCTGGAACATTCTATTAAGTAAAATAATGAATCCACTTTAAATGGCACTAAAACCTGTAAAAACCCATTTACTTCACCATTAAATCTTCCCCTTGTCACTACAGACTACTTGTGTGAGCTTGCTAGGCATTGATTAATGTTTTCAAAGCACTATACAAACAAGAATTTAACTACTGTTAATTACTCTTATTAGTCTCTAGCCTAGGATGTAACTAGACAGATGTAAAAGATATGTAGCCACCTAGAATCTGAAAGATATTCTGCAATTTATAGCAATTTTAAGAGTGTCAAAGTAATGGACCAGAAGCTATTCAACAGCACCCCTTTAAAATGTAAGCTGAATTAATCTAAGAACTGTATGATGTGGTCATAAAATACAAAAAGCTTCTGAAAAGGGACAAGTAACAGGTCAAAAGTTAGAGTGAAATTTGAATAATTTAGTGTAAATGGAATGTTAAGTGGAGGTTGTCAAACAATGCTTTATGTAATTAAAGTATTTTTGCTAACCACTGAATGTCATACATATATGTCATGTACGCTTTTATTATTGTCTAGCTGCTTCGTATTGTGGTCAAAGCGTTTGGAATTATACAGGATCATCTGCTCACACAAACTACAGAAATACACACCTTTGGTTCCTAGTAATCCCCTAAAACATTCGAGTGCACATACCAGTTTCAGAGGTTTGATAAAACACTAAAAACATAAAAAGCCACTTACCTCTCCTAGGGTGGCCAGTAGCACTGTTTGCTTGTGTCTGATAGACTCCATCACACTGTACACAAACTAAGTGAGAATCTGCTTCAGTGCTAAAACTGGCTCCAATGCTAATAACATGCTCATTAGAAGAATGTATTACTTTCATTACCTGCAAATACAAAATGTTTATTTAGAAACTGACATTTCTGCAACAAAATCTTGCTCTGTTTTGTTAAATTCTCTGTGGACTCTGGTTGTGTAACAGCTAAGTAGCATTTTTCAGGTAAAATGCTGTATTAAGAAAATAACTGCCTCTATATGTGAGCATTAGCTTTCTCTATAAAAAGCTGAAGTATAATTTACACTTTAAAATCTTTTTTTTAGAACTGATTTTTTATGGAACTTGCTTATCGGGGTAAATTTAGGGTTTACTGGTGACCATAACTTCAAAGTTCTACTGATTGGGAAAAGTCAATCTGAGTGAGTACTCCCTGACCAAGTATACTACCAAATATTAAGGATCTCCCAAGAGACCTTCATTTTTTATGTATAGGACAACACAGTTTGCAAAATCTGGAAGAATCCTAAAGCTTCATAGCCTAATAGGGTCCCTAAAAACAGAACAAGAGTTTATTATTTGTTTCTATCAAAGTTCCAAGCAGATCTACAGTAAATGTGCAAAAACAGTACGAATTTTGAGAAGACTGAAATTTGCAAAAAACTATTTGAAATAACTTTATATCTATATCTATAAAAAATAAATTACGCTTTTGTAAAGCCACCTTTTAAACTAGAACAAAACTTCACAGTAGAAGAAGCTGAAGGCCTAAACATCCTTGGAAGAGATTTCAGTGAAATCTTTTTTTCTCCTCATTTCTATTACCAATTAGCACCTATACTAATCACCAATCTTCCTGCTTAACATCCCAGCAGGACCTAGGCAATATTGCTCACCTATTAGCACTAAAGCAGGGAGTTAGTCCATAGGGAAAAGGTGCTTGGGTTTTTTTTGGTTAGACACTCAAGTTTAAGAATTGAAAAATTAGTCCACTGAATAGTGAACAGAAGCAAACATAGGCCTCTCTGATTTGGAGAAGCCAATACCCTCCAATGAGGTGTTTTGCATTTTGCAGCTTCTAGTCAAATTGGCCCACAGTGTTCTTGTCAACTTCTCATCTTTAAGATTTCAGAGGTATTATAGGAGGAAAATGGAAGGGTTAGATTTCCTGAATAAATTAGTATGATCTACAAAATTATACTCACTTCATCGTATCTCCTCAGAGGGATTTTAATGCAGCTTTTACCCATTTCCATATGGATAAATAAATTATCTATGGTATGCAAGGTATATTGATAATTTCTAAGGTCCTGTAACAAACAAAATACTTTATTAACTGACTGTTTAAGCAGCATAAAGTTTTAACCACTGACATATCATAATTTCTAAAAACCAAACACACTGCATCACTTAAAATCTACCCATAACAGATATTTGCATAAGTCTTCAGAAGTTTATTTGAGCTAAAGGAATCTCAGTTAGCTGCAGCAGTACTGTTACTGGTGAGTGTGCCCATACTAGGAAAAACGAAGTGATTTTTTTAACCATGTTAGTTAACACATGGTCACACACATGGTAAATTCCTATTGTGGTCAATGCAGTTACAGTTTTATTTAGCATTTACTAGTGTTTACCTTCACCTGTTAACACATGTTAAAACTACAACTGCCTTGTCCACAGTAGGATTTTACCATGTATTAGCTAACACATTGTAAAAACCCTTTTCCCTAGTAAACACAAGCTCTGCAGGCCAGTTACCACAAGGCAACAATCACAAATAGCCATCTAATATACCATAAGCTTCAGCTGAACTGTATCATTTTAGCAATATTAAGGATATGCATGTCAAATGATTTCTTTAAACAGAAAGCTAGTGATCACCTTAATGAAGGATACTGCCATCTTTACATAATGTTGAGTTTTACAGTAAAGTTGTTTAAATATAGTACTTTGTAATTTTCATCACATTTTTTTTGTCCTCAGAGCACTCTTGGGAGGCAAGTATTCTTCTTATTTCCATTTTACAGAGAGGGAAACATGCTAAGTGACTTGCCGGATACAAACTATGGTTTAATTGAGCAGTGTAACAGAAAGTAAGTAATCTAATCATCTCAACATACTAGTCGGTGGCTCCAGATCTTGTCAAAACGAACAGATTAAAACAAAGCTAGTATTTATAACAAACCAAAAAAGGGTAGCAAAGGTTTCTAAAAAGGGAACTTTGCCCAAAATACTTGTTCTTATTTCAGCTTTCCAGAAAACTTCTACCCTGGGCCAAGAAACTGACATTTAACATGCTTCAAATATAACCAATTTGGTTATGTTAAAGAATGTCAAGCCAGCATCAACCTGAACTACAGAGATTACCGTCTATTCAAAAATCTTGCCAGCAATAGTTATCACCATTCAACTGAAAAAGTTGTTGTCCCTTCTGGGCATGCACTCTAAATAGTTTTAACCCTGCAAGATCGAGTTTGGATAAAATGGGTAAAAGTTCATAATGGATAAAAAGTCCAGTGTTATGTGTTGTTACAGAGGACAAAAGATTTAATTATGATCAAGTCCAAGTACGGCCTTACTAGAGAATGCTCATACTCTTAAATGAAGTAGTTTGTAGTCTCCAGCTTGTTTACATTTCTCTAAAAAAGTGTGTAGGTGAGCTGTTTGCAATAAATCATATATCAAGGCAGCATGCTGTAGCAAGCAATTAAATTTAGATCATGTCACATTACTGCTGCAATCGCCTGAAGAGCAAAAGTTTATCACTCACAAACCCAAGTCTCCTAGATGTCAGCAGAGCCAGTCACCAGATCATTGACTAAAGCTTTCTTACTGAAAGAGCTGATTAATATTAACTACTTATTTTAAATGAATAAACCAAAATTATATTACTATATTTCAATATCAATAATTAATCTGAAAGGCACAACTCAATACTATTCTAATAGAGCATTTCATTGTGTGAACAGACTGAAGTCTAACTTGCACGTCACACCTAAATTAAACCGTGTTAGAACATTTTTCGCTAAAAGACAAATAGTTCAACTTCAAAATTGTGAGGGTAATTTCACACTCATCTGATGTATAATTAGGAGGGTAAGGAAAATTATGTAAAAAACTGTTTACTCACAACAAGTAAGTTCATGATTGTATGTCCTATCTCCCCAAAGAGAGGCTTTCGGTGTCTGATACTTGTTACAGGAGTTGGGTATGCTTTCACAGGAAGAAAAGAACACTGTTACACATAAAGACCAAGCAAAACACTCTAACCCAATTAAAAACACGTAACTTAAAAAAAAAATAAAAATAAGGTCAGATGCAGCCTTTCATTCTTTACCTTATGTAAAATGATAGACTTCAGCACTCATTGCAGGGAAATGGTATCATAAAACAGACAATATCTGTGCTTACTTTGATTCAGCAGCACAAGATGCCTGTATAGCAAATGTGGAAGAACAGCAGCCCCTAAAAGCAGGAAGAGTTGCATTGCAGTGGCAACAGCCAGCCTGTAAACTGGGGTGAATTCCATGCCCCACTTAGACTCTGAGAAAGGTGGTCAATACATTTCCACATGTTTGAGAGCAATTAAACTCAACTAATTATCAGTGGGATTTGTGTATCTTGCTCCTTCTACCACATTTTGAACATCCAGAAGCCATATTTTTATGGAATAATGGACACTGAAAAGTTCTCTCACCTTATGGAGAAACTTGATTACTAATGACCGATATGGAGCTGAGGAATTTAATCCATAATGTATTAGACACTCGTATTAGGTTTACATTAATAAGATCATAAAGCTCTGTTTTCAGAACACTTCACAAATATTAAATCTGATCATTCAAAAAAGATTCAATATATTGTGTTACATATACACAATCTAAGCTCTTTTGTCAGCACACTCAGATTCCGTATCATAGACTGGTTTAGCAAAGTTTATGTTTCTCCTGAAACAAAATTTGAAGAATCAATATTTTATGGTCAAATCCTACCATTTACACACATCTACCCTGACGAAGTTGATAGTGTTTCAAGAGGTGTCCAGCAGCACAGAATTTGAACCATAGTGTTTACAAAGCTATTTTTTTTTTTAAACAAACAGGTTTGATGTATAAAAGTACAAATTTAAGTCCCAAGCCTTTGAAGAAACACATTTGTATTTAATTTTTGAAGGCAATGGCATTCACAGTGCATAACGGTAAACACGTGCATAAGTCTTTACAGGATTGGGCCTTAACATGCATACTTAGTGTTAAAACTCACCCCCGTATTCTGCTCCCAATCTCAACATTAAGCGAATTGGAAAAACCTTTGCCCACGGTATTTCCAGTTTCTGAATGAGAATGCCACAAAGGAAAGGATTATTTGGTAACACGAGATTATCAAGTTTCTGAAAAGTTGGTGCAACAAACAGGAATCCTCCATGATCCTTGCTACCAAGAAAGCTTTCAGTGAAGGTAAAATTTTCCAAGTTTCCTATGTATTTTCCTGGTGAAAGAGAGATATAGCTAAAATCTTCACCGTAAAAAACAAACATGTTAAGTATGCATTCTTATACATGTTGGTACCTGGAAGAAATCCACCCATTACTATGTGAACACTGTCTCTCTTGTGCATTTTTGAAGTAACGGGGTGCATATTGCAGCTTTTCAGGATAACAGGATACAGACCTCTGCCTCCCATCTCTATTGAAGTCCTTTATAGTTTTGTACAACGCATTACTGAAGTACTTGCACATTAAAAAATTGCCGTTTTTAGAAGCCAAATGTTCGAGACAATATTTTTAGCACTTTTGGTACTATTGACATGGTATTGCATTTTATTCTATCACTTTATAAGTCAATAGAACCCAGTTTCAAAACACCTTTTTCAACTCAGACAGATCTTTTTAATAAAACTAATTTACAAAACAATTAACACTTCACAAAAATTCTGTTGGGCAAGTCTATGTACATACAATTAGTTAACTTTTGCAAATTAAGCTCTGCTTAACACTATTCAGGATAGCACTTGTCTTCCAGAACCAGGGCACAAAGGATTTATACCTACGACCCATCATACCAAAGTATTAGATTAAAAAAAGAAGATAAGAAAAATGCAATGAGACAGTTTACAGGAGAACTAATACGAAAAAAAGGAAACATTCCTAAATTAAATCCCCTGTATCACTTTGACAGAATCTGAGGAAATAGTTATGAGCATGGAGAACTTTCAAACAAAATTAGTAGGAACCCTCTAAGAATGCAACACCATTTATTTCCTGCTTTGTGTTAAAGTCAGCAATAAGACACGAATCTTAAAGCTACAAATTAAAACTCCATACCTTTCACTGCATCCTTATATATGTCAACAAACAACGTGAAGATTTCTTTAGGAACAGCATCTTCATTTGGCAAACATACCAACATAATGATAATTTCTGCCTGACCCAAGCTATGTAATCCATTTGTTGAGAAGTACCAGCACTTTTCTGAAGAATCTTAGTGATAAGAAAAAATATTTTTTTTAAATTCACATATATGATACTCAGTCTTGGAATCAAATATATTAGAAATTGGAATTAATAATCTGTGGTCCTCTGTCCCTTTAATCCTACCACTCCAATATTGCGGTCTTAAAAAAAAAAATAAAAAATTGTAAACTGAAATTTCAGAAAGCACTGGATAACCCACTGCACAGGAGAGAGAGTAACTCTCACAGGGACACTCTTCTCAGGCCATATTGTCTAGAGACCCAGAGGGAAACACCATAAATAAAAAACACTGGAGAAGATAGTTCAATAATGGGCATCAAAAAAAATCTGATAGGATACAGGTTCTGAAGGAACCATACACGCTTCCTTCCTCACTGAATCAAGGTGCTGATTAAAGAAAGTTTTATGGAACCCAAGGCAGAGGCTTGTATCTTTGAACGAAACAAGTAATACGTCTTCATTTATCATATCCTCTTGCATAAATAAGTATGTTGCATGTTTGCAGCACACGCAGGTGCCACACTTATTTCTGTTTAAGTGACTAATGAAAAGGCATCAAAAACTCAGTCATTTTAAATAAAAAGGCCAGAAGGGACCATTGTGATAATTTAGTCTGACCTCCTGTGTAACACAGGTCATAGAATTTCCCCAAAATAATTCCTAGAACATCTCTCTCAGAAAAACATCCAATCTAGATTTAAAAATTGATAGAGAATCCACCACAACCCTTGGTAAGTGGTACCAATGGTTTATTACCCTTACTGTTAAAAATTTGCCTTACTTCCAGTCTAAATTTGTCTAGCTTCAACTTCCAGCCGTTGGATCAAGTTATATCTTCTTATGCTAGATTGGAAAGCCCATATTATTAAAAATTTGTTCTGTACATAGGTATTTACAGACTGTATTTTAAGTCACCCTGAACTTTCTCTTTGTTAAGCTAAATAAATTGAGCTCCTTGAGAGTCACTATAAGGCATGCTTTCTAATCCCTTAATCATTCTTGTGGCTTTTCTCTGATTCCTCTCCACGTTATCATCGTTCTTGAATTGTGGACACTGGAACTCAGCAGCATTCCAGCAACAGTTACACCAGGTCCAAATACAGATGTAAAATAACCTCTCCACTCCTACTCAAGAGGCCCAGGTTCACATTAGCTTTTTTGGCCACAGCACCACACTAAAAGCTCATGTTCAGTTGACTATCCATCACAATTCCCAAATCTTTTAAACAGATATCTTAAGTTGCTGTAAAATGAACAGAAGTATCCTTTCATTATTTACACAGCAGGGTCTCCAGAGCTTTATTCAAACCTACAGATAAAAAAATCCCAATTAGACAGCACCTTACACAAATAAGTTCGAAATCTGTGTACAGTATGCATCAAAAATGCAGCACACGTTTCTGGGGAAAACATTCTTATAAGAGTATTCTTATTCCTTCCCAATGAAAGATATTGTTACGGTGAATACAGCCCTGCATTTGTCCTACAAAGGATACAACGACCAAGTAGGCACATAAATAAATTACAAAAGGGGTTAAAAGTTGCTTTGAAGCACACTGAAAAAATTACTTTAAAAACCTTAAATTTACAAATTGGATAAAATAAGACAGCTAAAATATATCTCACAATTGTGAAAATGTTTGAATTTTATCTGCTCAACCATCAAGATCAGTGAATTTAGTGTTTACACATTTCAAACATAATGAACCATGGAACATATGTAAATAAAAGGAAACAATGTACATTACCTACTTACAAGATACTAACTTGACATTCACAAGGAGGTTTGCATTTAGGATAAATGTTAATGGATTAGGTCCTCCTTCTGCAAGAAGCAAGGTGACCTGCTGATGAGATGGGTGTTCTTCCACCAGAGGATCTAAATAAGATAAGGTCTGGATTAATCCCATACACCAGCCAATATCCATTTCCTCTCTATCTATAAAAGACATTACAAACTACAATGTATGAAATATGGTACTTGAAACTTCCATCTTTCTACTTAAGGAAACTGCTAAAAACATATTCTCTTGAACCTAAGGCAGACATATAGCAGCCAATGAATAGCAACATCACTTGTTTAAAGATGACTAGACCATATCACAAACAAAATAAGACAGTAGTATGTTGTCAAGTCATGCATAATATACAGCACCCAGGAACATATTGGTATCTTGCCAGGAGCTTCAGGGCCACAATTAGCTTGCTAGACGTAGGCCTGGCTTGACATGAGTGGTTGAACATGGGTGAGGCCTCATTTCTTGGGAGACAGGATTAGAAAGGTAAATGGATCAGCAGACTGGAAACAGAATGTCTGTACTAGCTAAGATAAGGGGCAACATCCCGGGTACCATTTATGGACAAGATAATAATGGGTAAGATAAGCCTGGAACATAAGATGAGATAAAGAGTAAGTCGTGCATGAACTGTGCATGCTGTACAGGGATTGGCTCCTACAAAGTGACCAAGCCAATCACAAAATATGTAATGCAATGTATAGTAAATATAATGTGTAAATTATATATATGAGAAGAGGTTTGCTGTGTAACTTTGAATGTGTGGTATGCCTTATACCCACTCCCTATGCTTGAGTCCCATCATATCAGGGTAACTTTGCTGTGTACCAAATAAAGGAACCTGAATAATGAGACTGGAGTTGAACTGAGAGTGGAAGAGTTCTTGCTAAATAGTACTAATAAACTCAACACCATATGTGGTCTGCAACTTGTGCACCAGTACTATGCTTCATATGCAAACATACTTGGGCTCAAATACTAATTGATACTGTTGTGGTTATGCTCATGGGTTTTTTTCATAATATACAAGTTCATATAAGTGCAAGTTCAGCTACCAAGCTGGATCCAAAATACCGCAAAATAATGTGCATTTTAAAACAATGTTAATTTGGCTTCTGGAATGTCACAGTATATACATGAAAGTCCATATATTTTTAGAAAACTTGCATCCAGTAAACACTAGTATTCCCCAGTCCAAATTTTACCTTTTCCTTTTTCTCCAGTTGCAAGTAAGAGTGGTGGCAGTCCATCATCATCAGGAATAAGGCTGAACTCTTTGCTAACACAGTTTCCAATACCACATAGCATTCTGTAGTCTGAAGGACTAACAGGTGAATCATCATTAGTTTGGTTAACTGTGCCAAGACTAGGAGACTTCTCAACATTTGTAATAAAAGGTAATTCATCAGTAGCTGGAATTACAGAGTCAGGACTATGCAACATCTCAGTTTTCCCTGTACTGGGCAACTGGTCATCATCTGGAGCAACATGTAAGGAACAATGGAATTTCTCAGTTCCTGCAGTAATTGGAGTTTCATCCTTTGGTTTTACATCAGTTACACAGATGTCATCTACCGGACTTGCAACCTATGAGAAACAAAATAGATTGTTGATTAGATTTGTTATTCAGCATCCCTGAACAGCACTAGTATTCTCCTATATTAGAGTTTCAAATGCAAAAGCAGCCAACAAAGAGGGCATACAGTCATATAGAGAATCTTAGGGGATATTTTCCTAAAACAGAAAGCAAGCCACATCTCTGAAAATTACAGCACTTTTGCATCTTTAATACATATTACGGAACAGGTAAATATATCTGAGTCTAAAATAATTAGTATAATATTTAGTCTGATATTTACCTGTTCTATAGTAATTCATACCTAAAAATGGAGCATCTATTATTTTCAAGTATGACACAGTCAGTAGACACAACACAATCAAGGATTACATTACTAGCCATGTAAACCACAAACAACTAGGCAGAGTTACCAGTATGACTTTATTTTGCAAGGCTCTTGAATACTGTAATTTGCCATAATTTGGACCTAAAGTATCTGCAGACAGTTATCTTTACATGTTTTACTAATAGCAGCTTACTCCAGCATTTAATAGTACTGCTCATTCCTACTCTAAGTGTCACATCTATGCTGCCCCCTCAATGAATTATGTAAAGCTGACAGGGTGTGGAGATACAAAGCAGCACAAAAAGGACATCAGTTTTTCCCATATGACTAAAGTAAAACTAAAATCCCACACTATCAGCCCAGGCATTTCCCTCCTCCCTTCTTTTTCCATTTCATCGATGCAGCTCTCCTGGAATTGGCAGTTTCCCAGTGTGCACTGGGTTGTGACAGAAGTGCCATTTGTTTTAAGCACTGGTACTGGAAATACGCACATAGAAAACTGAACACCAAAAAATTATTTCCTAAGGGCTTGTTATTTCGTGAACAGATGAGGATAACTGGCTTCCTTACATTTTAAATTTGCAAATTTATATAACAATTGAATATATCAAGTTGTATCCCTCTCCTGCCATCTCTCCAGCTCTCTTGCTTTCTTGAACTATAAGCTCTTTGGAAAAGACCACGTCTTTGTAAAACAGTTGGCATAATGGGACACAACTTCAATGCAAGTAATAATATTTTTTGAATTATAAAGAAAAAAAGTGTTGGTATGATATGGCAGGGCAGGAAGGGATGGAAAGTCAAGAGCCTTTCTCACTCCCAGCAGGAACAATCAAGAGACCGGCTCCCTCCTTGTGCCAGCACCATAAAAATAAGGCATGTGAGTGCACCATACAAAATACAACCACCCTACCCCCTCAAAACACCCTCACCTTTCTATTTAATTTGAACATCGAAAAGTCAGATTATTTTCAATTCTAACTTGGTGCACCGGGGCATTAAGCGACTCCTGGCAGAACCAGGTTAGTTTTTAAAGACAGAAGCAATTTTCTATCTGATAATTTAAAAGAAAAAAAAAAAAAGGGAACTTTTACTGTCAACATGTTAATAAAGACAGACTTCAGAACTCTATAAGATAGAAATACTTATAGCCAAAAACAATTACTTTAATACTATTCAGAAGAACTGGAGTCATAACATTTTCTACATAACGTTTAACTACATAATTTTAAAGTTTCAATGGAGACACAATACACTGAACACACCCTTATCCACATGGTTTCTGTTTAAATGTGGTCTCGTCTACAACTTCAACATAAAAACTGAACAGCTACCCAAAAGCCTTTCCAGAAAGCAGGGTGGATTAAAGAAAAATAAAGAAAGAAAAAAAGTTGAATAATTTATTTTAAATCAGATTTTTTATTTAACCTGGATTTTGATTGTTAATTATAATAATTTCTTTTAAAAAATAAACCTGTTTAAGATTAAAGCTGAATTTAATAAAAAAATATGTTAAGACTAGAGCTGTCAAGCGTTTAAAAAAAAATAGTCAGTTAATTACTGTAAAACTATAATAGAATACCATTTATTTAAATATTTTTGGATGTTTTCTACATTTTCAAATATATTGATTTCAATTACAACACAGAATACAAAGTGTACACTGCTCACTTTATATTTACTTTGATTACAAATATTTGTGCTGTAAAAAACAAAAGAAATAGTATTTTTCATTTCACCTCATACAAGTACCGTAATGCAATCTCTATCATGAAAGTTTAACTTACAAATGTAGAATCATGTACAAAAAAATAACTGCATTCAAAAACAAAACAATGTAAAAAACTTTAGAGCCTATAAGTCTAGTCAGTCCTACTTCTTGCTCAGCCATTCACTCAGAAAAAACAAGTTTGTTTACATTTGCAGGAGATAATGCTGCCTGCTTCTTGTTTACAGTGTCACCTGAAAGCGAGAACAGGCATTCGCATGGCACTGTTGTAGCCCACGTCGCAAGATATTTACATGCCAGATGCGCTGAAGATTCATATGTCCCTTCATGCTTCAACCACCATTCCAGAGGACACGCTTCCATGTTGATGATGGGCTCTGCTCAGTAACGATCCAAAGCAGTGCAGACCAATGCATATTCACTTTCATCATCTGAGTCAGATGCCATCAGCAGAAGGTTGATATTCTTTTTTGGTGGTTCGGGTTCTGTAGCTTCTGCATCAGAGTGTTGCTCTTTTAAGACTTCTAAAAGCATGCTCCACACCTTGTCCCTCTCAGATTTTGGAAAGCACTTCAGATTCTTAAACCTTGGGTCGAGTGCTGTAGCTATCTTTAGAAATCTCACATTGGTACCTTCTTTGCGTTTTGACAAATCTGCAGTGAAAGTGTTCTTAAAACTAACAACATGTGCTGGGTCATCATCCGAGACTGCTATAACATGAAATACATGGCAGAATGCAGGTAAAACAGAGCAGGAGACATACTACTCTCCCCCAGTGAGTTCAGTCAAAATTTAATTAATGCTTTTTTTTTTTTTTTTAAACGAGCGTTATCAGCATGGAAGCATGTCCTTTGGAATGGTGGCCGAAACATGAAGAGGCATATGAATGTTTAGCATATCTGGCACGTAAATACCTTGCAATGCCAACTAGAAAAGTGTCATGCGAATGCCTGTCTCAATTTCAGGTGACGTTTTAAATAAGCCGGCAGCTTTATCTCCCGTAAATGTAAACAAACTTGTTAGTCTTAGCGATTGGCTGAATAAGAAGTAGGACTGAGTAGACTTGTAGGCTCTAAAGTTTTACATTGTTTTGTTTTTAAGTGCAGTTATGTAACAAAATAAAAATCTACATTTGTAAGTTGCACTTTCACGATAAAAAGATTGTATTACAGTATTTGTATGAGGTGAATTGAAAAATACTATTTCTTTTATAATTTTTACAGTACAAATATTTGTAATAATAATATAATACAACACTTTGTATTCTGAGTTGTAACTGAAATTAATATATTTGAAAATGTAGAAAAACATCCGAAAATATTTACTAAATTTCAATTGGTATTCTATTGTTTAACAGTGCAATTAAAACTGCGATTAATTTTTTTGAGTTAATCGCGAGTTAACTGCGATTAATCGACAGCCCTACTTAAGACCTAAACTACTGATACTTTTTATTTAATGCTTAAGAGATTAAGTATGTTGAATCCATGAGCCTCTATCAATAACACTGGCTTTTCTATACACAGAAAGCAGCAGGGAAAAACTAACTTTTGAGGCCAAGCTTTATAAATATGGCACAGTAGGTAATGTACTACCTTAAGAGATTGATCCTGTGGGGGGCCCAGGGGCTGTGCTAATGGGTGCAAGAGACTGGCAAAGTCATCACAAATGCTGGGACCCAACCTCTGATTCCAGGAATCATCATCATGTATCTCATCAGGATCATCCACTGAGCCCACCTAGCTAGTCTCATACTCCTATTTTATAGTTTCTCCCTATCTGAGTTCTGATTGGCTCAGTTTTCAAATTATTAATATTTATGACTCCACCCACCATGGAAATTCACTCTCCAGCTCACGGAAAAACACTGATCTGCCTAGTAACTACCTGACCTTGCTTCTGAGCACTTCAAGCAAATGGCCTTGCTCCAGTTCCTTGCATGTGTACACAAACAGAAATCCCCCTCGGTCTCTAAACAAACAAAATACTGCAACGCAAAAGGCATGCAGGTTACATAAGCAGAAATCTTGGACTGTAGTTAGTTCTTTTGTTTTTCTGAGGGTTCAGGTAGTTATTTAACAAAGGAGAAGGAGCAGGGTGTGTAACCATAAAGGAGCAACACTAGTGTAAAAGCAGGACACCGTGAGAAGAGGAGACAATATTCTTTGAAGTGCAGCCTTTAGTATTTACACACCTGGGAACTGGAGGAAAAAACTGTCATGGCTGCATATTGTAAAAAAAGGACTATTTGGGAATATTTTCAAGAAATTCAGGAACCTCTGGTCTGGATAAAAAAGGAACATGTGCCAAATGTAAAGAGTGCAACAAAGAGATGCAGGGCCTGGTTAACAGAATGAAACACTATGAAAAACGCTCCTCAGAAGGCAATGACTTTGAAGATGACGATGTGGACATGTCTGAGCAATATGTATCAACTGGTTAGTCAACGTATTTTGGTACCATTCTTATGGACTCCCTACAATGTCTTAATATGCTAGTAAATGACAACTTAGATTGTCATAAATTTATGTTTTGGGTGAATTACTTAGTTACAAATTTCAAAGTGTCTGTTCAAAATGTAATTGGTTTATTAGTTTGTTATGGGAGTATTTATCAATTAAATGTTTACTATTACTGCTGGACTTTTGGAATGATTTTTTTATTGCTCAGTGTAATCAGACATTCTAGGTGAAGATTTCCTGTTTAAAAGTAAAGTTTATATATAAAGATGGATGTTCATATATGTAAACATCCATCATCTGCAATATCTCCTGGTACCACCAGCAGTGCTGCAACTAAACATGTCAAACAGTAAATGACCTGTTAATAAAAGAAAGATTTTCTTCATTATCATCAACCATCATATTCAGCACCAGCAAATTCCAGCAAGGCTCTAGGTTGTTCAATTCATTTATGCAACAAATTCTCCCTTCATCTTGTTCAGAACAAGCATTTCACTGACATGGTTCAGTCATTATGACCAGACTACACTCCACCTAGCAGGACAGATATTGTTGGGATGTTGCTAGATATAGTGTATGAGAAGGAAATTGATCAGTGTGCAGAAAACATTGATGGGAAATTTGTTAATCTGAGTCTTGATGGATGGAGCAATATACACAATGATACAGTAATATGTGCTTGTGTGACAACGGAAGATGGCATTGCCTATTTTACAGAAACAATTGATACATCAGGAAATGCCCATACAGCAGACTACTTAAAAGAAAGAACTGTAAAAGCTACAACAAACTGACCACAAATTAAAGTGTCAAGAGCGTAGCTTTGTCACAGATAATGCTTCAAATATAGCAAAGATGAGAAGAAATCTAGAAGATGGTAATGAAGGAAACCTAAAATATATATATGGGAGCTGTGCTCATTTAATGTATCTTTTAGCCAAAGACTTAAGTACAACTCCAGGAATAAAGGAAAATGTTGAAACTGCAAGATTCTTCCATAACAACACACTTTGCTTCAGCTTTACTGAATAGAGCTGAAGGATCCAAACTAATTCTCCCCCAAGATGTATGATGGAATTCAGTGGTTGACTCTTTTGAGCTATTTATTAAGAACTAGACTATTCTGATAAATTGTGAAGGAATTCATGACAAAATAGATGGAACTATCACAACGAAAGCAGTTAACTTCAGACTAAAAGCAAAATGTGGGCAATATGCTGAATATACTAAACCTATTTCCATTGCCTTGGACAATCGGCAGAAAGATTGCTACTGATGCTGTTGAAATTTGGAAAGAACTTCAAAAGATATTGCAGAAAGAAATACCCAACGACAAAGTTAAATTGCAGGTAGTGAAGAAACAGATTTATTCCACCTCATTTTCCTGCCAATATTTTCAACCCAAAGTCCTAGAGTAGGTGCCTAACTCCTGAAGGAGATGCTGCTATGGCATAGGTATCTAATAATCATCCATCAATCATGCCAACCATGATAAGTTTCAGGGCTGGAGGTAAACCATTCAAGCAGACATGTTTGCTGATCATGTTTTAAAAGAAGTCACACCACTGAACTGGTGGAAGTCACTAAGTACCTGGAACCAAAGTTTGCTGAAATACCAAACCAGCTTTTGACAGAAATAGGCATAGAAAGAATCTTTTTCATTTGGACTATTCAGTCAATGTTGAGAAATCTACTGGGAGTTGAAAAAGCAGGAAAACTTGTCTCTCAATCTATGAATAAAAATGAGGAAGGAGGGGATAAGATTTACTAGTTTTAAAAGTCTGAAGGACAACTAAGTAACTTAGGAGGCTGCTGTCTCATTTTCAAGAGACTTAGGCGAGTAGGAACTTAAGCTCCAGTCAGTCTCTTTCACTTAGGCATATTTGAAAATTTTCCCAGGCTGACCTGAAATAATGAGTTTAATTCACTGACTACAGTTAATCGCTCTATTCCTTTAATGAATCATTTAATTGTAAAATATTAAACTTATTTTCATAAGAGAAGTTTATGTATCCAAAACATTTAAGGTTGTTTTGTTTAGTAAGTTGTGTATGCTATTTTGTGTTTAATTAAATTCCAGTTACCATCCTAATGCAGCTTGACACAAATAATGAGCAAAAAGTTAATTACCTAAATAAGCAACATATCATTCACCATGTTCCAACACACTAAAAATGTACAATTAAAAATAATTGAAAACATTAAACTATATAATTGCTTAAATAAATGTATATAGTTACAATCTAACTTCCAAGGTAGCAAAAAAAGATGTATCAAATCTAGTGTAAAGGTTCTATTTAGTTGTAATTCAACATGTTTTAATGGTCTTATCAACCAGTGAGAATATCTTTCTTTAGAAAATAACTGAAGTACAAATGAAAAAGTTGATTAAAATTGATGCAACCCAACTGGCCAGAGAGGAGTCAAAGTCACATAACACTGCATTTATGAGGGTGTCATCTTAAATGGGCAAACAAAGCTGTTTAAAGACAATCAACTTTTTATTTATGAAAATCATGAATCAGTGTACACTTTTGAGAATATACCATATGCACCTCTGGTAAGTCAGGGCTTACTGGACTCAGCTCTTGCGAAGACCTCTTGACTCCAGAAGATAGTTTTGTTGTGTCTGCAACTTCACCATTAGGCAAAATACCATCTGCAAACCAGACTCTCCTCTGTTCTCTGGCACACAGCCCTAAAATGGGTTAAAAAAAGAACACTAATTTGGTATTACCAGTTTTCCAGCAGCAAACGGGTCTGTATAAAATTTCAGGCTTTTTTCCAAATTAAGATTTTACATTAAGCATGTTGGATTTAGTATGAACCACAATTATAGTTCAGAGATTTTTGTAGTGCAAGTGATGCATCTTTCTACATATATTTCTCCAAAACATGGGAATTTTCTGATTTAAAAGTAGTAAAAGTTACTGGAACTAAGCAGTCACCCTACACACAAAACTGGTATTCTCTCCAATCAGTCAAGCAGAACTGTGGGCAAAGATATTCCCACACCAGCAGCAGAAGTAACCAAGCTATAGTTAATGCATCAACTCCTATTTAGTTAAAACAGGCTGCTATTTACTTAATCAATTACCTCTGGAGTAGTAGAAGTATGGCAACATATCATGGATACACAACAATAGTTTATCAACAAAACAATTCATATAACCTACCACTTTTTGTTTTAAAGATACTCTAAGTACATCTAATCTTTTATCAGTGACATTTTTGTAGTAAACAGACAAAATTCAGAAGTGTAGTTGACATATATGAGATGAAGATGTGCTTTATCCATTATCACTTCTAGCCAGAGAATGTTTTGTCACCCAACTACTTGCTTTGTTTCAGTATTATTTATATTACTGTAGCATCTAGAGGCCCCATCTGAGATCACAGTCCCTTGTGCTATATAGTGGACACAGTAAGAGACCCTATCCTGAAAAGCTTACAACCAAACTAGACAAGATAGGGGTAATACTTCCTTTAGCTATTTTACAGATGAAGAACTAAGACAAAGATTGAGTGACTCGCCCAAGCTCACACAGGGAGCCTGCGTCCATGGCAGAGCTCAGAATTGAACACAGGTTTCTCTTAATCCCAGTCCAGTATCTTAACCCTAATAGCCTTTTCTGAATGGCTACACTGATCAATTAAAGAAATCTAGCCATTCTGCAAAAGCAACTATTCTATGTATGTGTTGAAAGAGTATATGCTGAATAGCTTAGAAAGTTTAGATAACAGATTGCAACTCAAAATTACTTAACTTACCATCAGCACCTGGTTGTTTAAGTACAGAGATAGGTAACAAAACAGAAGATGAAGGAGAATTAGGTGTGCCAACTGTCTGAGCTTCCTGCAAAGGTGGAACAGTAGAACAACATTCAGAGGAGATACTGGAATTAGGGATAGGACCAGTTGGACTCATCATCCTTTCAAATGCCTGTGCTAAAAGGAAAAAATGCACTTAGTGTTTAAGATCATGCCATTTATTAAATGTTTACAGCTGCCTCAAATTTTAAATTAAATATTCCTGTCTGCTATTTTTCTTCTAAATGTAGAAATGGACACTCATTGTACAGCCTTTTGCTTCAGCAGTGACCATACATCAAACCACGTAATTCCTGCAACCACACACGCTTCATTTACAACAAAAACAACGAGGAGTCCTTGTGGCACCTTAGAGACTAACACATTTATTTGGGCATAACCTTTCGTGGGCACTACAAAAAGTTAGCACTACAAAAAATAATTTTCCCTCTGCTGATATTCACTCCTCCTTGTCAACTGTTGGGAATGGGCCACATCCACCCTGATTGAATTGGCTTCGTTAGCACTGACCCCCCACTTGGTAAGGCAACTCCCATCTTTTCATGTGCTGTATATTTATACCTGCCTACTGTATTTTTCACTCCATGCATCTCATGAAGTGGGTTATAGCCCTCGAAAGCTTATGCCCAAATAAATTTGTCTCTAAGGTGCCACAAGGACTCCTCGTTGTTTTTACTGATACAGACTAACACGACTACCCCTCTGAAACCTATCATTTACAACAGTACTCAAACAGAGAAGGATATTCACAGAGACTGTAAAAAAATAGACTAAGGATTTCCCAACTTAAGTAGTGATACTATGTTCTTCTGTATATTAATCACAAATCACACTAGCTTCATTTCATGCTCAGTTGTGAAAATGTTTGTGAAGTACTGACAAATCCCATATTCTCCATATTGGGAAAGATAAAGAAGGGTCTATGGTGGAGTTTCAATACCAAGCACATTTAGGTGCTTAACTCTTCTATTATGGGCAGGAGAATATTGCAAGTAAAAACAAGATTTAACTGGGATAATCAAAAAGGAAGAAATTAATTTGATTCATGATTAAAAAACCATGTTAAATAAAACAGGAATGCACTCCTCTTTTACCTTTGTTAAATGTTTCAATACAAGAAATTAGGGCTTCAGTTTGTCACTCTTGTTCCCAATACTAATAATGTCACATCTTCGCACAATTTAACCTTCCTCAAAAGGACTGCACAATCTTGCCTAGTCCATTTAGACAAACATTTATGACACAAGTGGAGGCATAACAGAGTGGACTAGGGGGACATGGTCTTGGGAACAATCTGATGAAGATTTCTTCAGCTAAACAGAGGTTGAAAATGTTGCTTGCCTCAACACACACAGCCTTGGGAAAGGAATTACATGCAGTATTTTTGCAATTTAGACTCCACACCAGCCAACCAAACAGCAGCACTCTAGCTGCATTAGAAATCCTATCCTTTTCCATCAAGTATATGCATAATTACTGTGGCTGTGGCAGAGAATGAAGAGGGAAGATTGAAGTCACTGACATCTACTAGACAGGCAAATTTTATCAACATTTCAATCACTGTCTTAGAAAGGAAACGCTTCCTCCTGGGTACACAGATTCATCCTTCAGTCCTAAAATAACAATTTTGCTTAACTTTCTCCTTTGATGAAAGTAATAATTACAAGTAAATAAAACCATGATCACAACTTTTTACCTTTATTAATAGATTTGTAACAGCCAATACAGACTCTTGCTTCCTTTTCAGTGTACTGCAGCTTACACTTCCGATTGCAACAGACACCACAGAACACCTGGGTCAGAACAAAATCTAGTTTAAACATTTTACGTGGAGATGGTAGTGCCACCTATAGTTAAGACAGTCTTATAATGACACGTGTCAGGCAATTTTTTACTTACTTGTATAATTACCAAACTAACCATTTAAGCTGAAATTTTCCATACTGGGTGTCTGGCTCATGCTGAAATTTTTGAATTTCAGCAAAAATGGTGTAGCCATCTCTCAAAATGAGGCTGGGGTGGAAATTTTTGCCCTCTCTCATAAATACATTTCCATAACCATTTCTCATTGAGAAGCTCTACATCCTCATGCTTTGGAGCAGGAATTTGAAGTTTAGGAGGGACTGCCTTTATGTTTAGAATGCACTTTTTGCTGTTCCCATGAAAATACACCTAAATTTGGCCAAATTATAAGCCTTTGAAAGAAAGATTTTAGGTCTCATGAAGGTGGCCAACTCCTTAAATGGGGGAAAATGCATTTACAATGACCATGAGAAACCTAGAAAGTGTAGGATGAGAAAAGATGGGTTTGACCTTAATGTAACTTCTGAGCAGATATTACTGCCATATGGAACTTTAGAGAAGTTAAGGATAACCCCCAAGACTTAAAGGTGCAGAAGACGTTATAAGACAGCAGAGTTCCCAGCCTAAGACTGAGCAAACCTTTTATCCAGTGGCCCAGACAGTAAACCCACTTGCATTTTTTTTGGTCATATGTTAGACTGGAGTCCTCCTGGATTGTAAGAAGATGGTCTGAACCCTCAAAGAACAGGAACTTCATTATGCAACAGGTTATCCTCCATACTGCTAGGGGAAGTGTATCTAGGTTGAGTGGCAGAATCCCTCTCCTTAATATTGAGACACAGGCAGCAAGCATGAATATTCTCTGGCCACCTGCAGAAGACCTGGATACCAGTACTGACAAGGTCACAAAGTTGGCTCAAATGAGCCTGATCTTCCTTATGACCCTGGGCATCAGGGGAATGGAACAGAAAGCATATAGAAGATGTTGGCTCTAGTCCAGCAGAAATGCATCTGAGAAAGAGCTTTTGTCTGTGTGCTCCTGTGTAAGTACACTTTGGTGCTCTGTCCCAACTCAGAGAGATCTATTATTGAGTGACCCCATTCACAAAATACTGCAATAGCCACCACTGGTTTCCAGGGCCACTTGTGTGGATGATTGATCCTGAATCCTCTTGCTGAGCAAGTCTGCCTTCACATTCACTTTCCCAGCAAGAAGAACTACAGGCAGATTTGTTTCTGGATATGCTACATTTACGATTTTCTTGCCTCTACAGATAGGAGCTGAGAATGTGCTCCTCCCTGCTTGTTGATTTAACACGACCATGTGCTGTCAAGCACCTGTACTACACACAGCTGCAGGAATGGACAAAAGGCTTTAATAGCCCATTACACTACCCTGAGCTCCATTACTCTGATATGGTGTCTGGACTCCAGGTGTTCCTTAGATCATGTATTTTGATACACAACCCAGCCCAGATTGGAAGCATCCAAGGTGACCGTGATGGCAGGAAAAGGAAGAGCAAAGGATCTCCCCTGAAGATTTTGTCCGTTTTCCACACAATTAAACTGTTGGAGCATTGGAGAAGGGATAGTCAATTTCGTCTGTACATTTAGTGTGTAATAACCTACCACCCATGTTCAGATGAGCAAAGGTCATGGCATAGGTCGATGAGGAATCAAGCCCACTAGTCTACGGAACTGCTTGGTTTGTACCAGTTTTTCCCTGGGATCTGTCAGGGAGTCTTGAATTATGAAAAGTGTCGCAGTAAAAATGTATGTCCTTCAACTAGTCTGGGACACATCCTGTCTTCTCTTTGATACAGGTGGAGATAAGAAAGAAGAGAACCAGATATCCTTGGCTGGACTGAGAAGGCCAGAGCTGATAGGCAGAGCAAGCTTCTCCCTGCTCTGAATCTGCAATGTCAAACAGGGGATCAGATGTCTCTGGTGAAACTGTTTGCAACTTGAGAGCATTTGCCTACCTCCCCAAGAGTTCCTGAAACTGTGCATTTATCAGGAGGGGAAATGGATGAAGCACCAATCTATATGTTCCACCAAAGGTGTCTCATCCAATTCCTCAGATATAGGCAGCTCCTCCTGCAGTTGTGAGGGGTCCAGGGTTAGTATTGGTGTCAGCAAGGAAGGGTGAATCAGTGCCAGGTGAATAGGCAGCTGTGAGAGGATCAATGCCAAAGGAGGAACGGTGCCACAAGAGGGATAGGTGCCAGCGCACAGGTCAGTACCAGAGTTGGTCATGTTGCCAAAGTCCCTCATGTGGCCCTACATATAGAATTCAAGAGGGCCCTGCATGAGATGCTTCCATGATGTCTGGATCTGAGGCAAGGGCAAATGTGCAGAGTATCAAGATCAAGACAGGGGACCTTAAAGGTTCATTTCCAAAAGGGTTGGAAGTCTCTGAGATGGTTCCAGATCGAGACCAGAGAATTTGGTACAGGAACAGAGTCAGGCCGCAGAAAAGTATGTGATAGGCAGTGGGGACAGGGTCTAGTAGTCTCGATAGTGGACTCCCACTCAGTTCTACAGAGATCGAAGGGGTTACCAGCATCCAGATCAATGTGGGGTCCAAGTTAGTTGAGGACAATACACTGGCTCCAGAGGAACTTAAAGAAATTACAGCTGTGCCATATGAGAGTTTCCAAGGCCTTCATATGTCAGGAAATACAAAGAATAGCACTTGTTCTCTTCTGCTTTTACCCTCTTGTAATGAGATTCTTTGTCTCCTTCCTTTAACCCCAACAGGAATTTGCATGCACTTACTGTGCCAAGACAGAGGTATCAGTGCTGGAGGAAAGGTATGGCATTGGGGCAAGGGCAATGGTGTCAGAAGTGGGCACCAAGGTGGGTGCTTCCTACATCACTGCAAACATACTTCTTATAGCTCTTACAAGGCTCTGGGCCATAAAGGCTCTGAAGGCTCCTGGGATAATTCAGGCTATGTACACTGAGTTTTTCTACGCCACTCTTAATTACAAGAAATTGGTAAATTAGACTAAGACCTAGCTTGACTGGATAGAAGCAGGTTCCATTCATTTTCTGCAGTAACAGTGAAGCAACTGCGTACATTGTGGGGGAGTCTATACCCTTATAAAAAGGGCTATGACATCACTCTCACACAAGATCTCATATACCACAGAAGGGGCCAACAGATATGGCTTTTCAAGGTGCTTTTGCACCTCAACACCAGAGACTATATATCCCACATCTGAGAATATACAGGGGCACCTCAGGGTCTCAGTTTGCACATGCTCAGTAGAGACTTATTAAGAGTTTGGAAGCTAAGTTTTCTGAAAATGCCATCTGTACTGGATATGCTCTAGCCCAGGCTGCAAGAGCTAGGCAGGACTTTAGCCTGGAACATCAACTGCAGGTAATGTAGCAACAGGCACCAAAACTAAGAGCAGGAAGACAATTTCTCCTGTGCTCTCAGGCAATATGGATGAAGAAACAGCTGATTCCAAAGCAGAAGAGACAAGAGACAAGCACAGATGGGGAGTAGATTCATATAACTGGCTATGGGGAAGGAGAAAGACTGGGATGTGACTCTGATGGGGGAGCACTAAGGAAAAAAGAAACTAGCTAGGCAAGGAGAATGGTATGAGGTATGGGGGGGGGGAAGAGAACTACTGAGACATGAGTGGGATGGAAGGGACAGACACAGAATGGGTCAGGCTTGGGGGAAAGAACAGGGGCAGGAGGATCTGTGATCAGTAGAGAACATAGTTCTCCAGAACTTCAAATGGAACCCAACATTCCCAAATCTCAACATACTTCTGTCATCAGCAAAACAGCTGTAAAACCTACCACCAAAATGAGTGTTCATCCTCTTTTAGTGTCTGGTTCACATACCAGATGACAACCTACTACTGCTGTCAGTGAGCAGTTACCATGAGCCCAAGTGGCAGATGTCTGTGCTGTGGATCTAAAGGGTCCAACCCTGTTACTCAACCCTGTGGTATCAATATAAAATCTATGAAATAACTTTTTTCTTTTTTCTTTTTTTCAGATTTCCTTTTAAAAGAGCTACAAACAAAATTATAGATAAAAAGATGTGAAAAAATTAAGTTTGTGAAGTCAAGTACTCAAAAGTTAGGCAATGTCAAAATTAATATTGCCATAAACTCATATGGTCTCCCTAGGAGTATGCATTAGGATACAATTGCCATTACATAATCACATTTATTTATTTATTTTTAAACGGGACTCCTGCCTCAGTCACAGCACAAGGTAGAACTACTCTGAGGATCAAACAGGGTTGCGTAATGAAGGAAATGTGTATAATACCACTGCCTTATTTGCTGCAGAATTTAGAAGGCGTGTAGTGAATAAGGCTGGGGACAGCAGGTTAAGACAGTTGAATGATCCTCTGGAGAACCGGATTCTCTCTCTGCCTCTGCCACAGAGTTCCCATGTGATTCTGGACAACTTGTTTAAATCAAACTTACCCCAGGTGCTTCGTTAGTGACCACCTGTGAAATGATATGCAGAAGTGCTAAAAACTCAGCTCAAACTAGAATCTATGGGAGATGTGCTTTGAACATGTGAAATGGTAAAAATATGTTACGTGCTTTGAAAAAAATCAGGCCCTAGGCATCTCAAATTGGGCACCCAAAATTAGTGTACACTGTTGACCTTAATCTCTGTGCCACAGCTTCCTGTGTGTAAAACAGGGATAATACTGTCACCTTACAGGAGTGAGGTGAAAATAAAATGTATTATTATTTGTGAAGCACTCAGATAGTGATGGAGTGCCACAGAAAAGCCTATGAGGAAATGAATTATGTATTCAGAGCAGGCTTTCAGTGATGTGCAGTAAATAAGGTATGGGGCCACACACTGAACCAGGATAATATAAAATATTAAATAGCAGCTTGCTGCTCATTAAGCACTATTCATCTTCTGCATTGAATGAGGCAGGGGTCCTTAGTAAAAAATAGTATGTGATCATATAATTAAAATCTAAGACTATTGTAATGTATATGCACTAAGGCTCAAATTAATGCTGCACAGGCTTAGACTAAGCTCTTTGGGTCAGGGATCTTTTGTTCTGTGTTTATACAGCCCCTAGAACAGTGGGATCCTCGTTCAAGACTACGGCTCCTACGTGTTATGATAATATCCTTAATTCTAGCATTGCTTAACTTTGCAGTGCTTGACTTTGCAGTCTTAATATTCTTTTAACTTAGTGAGTTTGTGTAATATATTAGTTCCATAACACATCATTGACATACAGTGGAAAATAAATAGCAACTGAAAATAGCAAATCTTATTCATTATACCGACCACTTTACAGATTACCACAATCAAGAGTAATTATGAGTTGTCTTCCCCACATTCCCTGTACTTTCTCAGATTTCATTAAGATTTGAAATACTAAGATTTATTATTCCATCATTTAGAAGGTAGAAAAAAAAACTTTGGATATCCAAAGAAAAAACTCCTTAGTAATCAGCTTAAGTTGGTCAATAATAGGTCATAGGGCGAGATTTTTCCCAACTGTATTTTCACAGTAAAATCTTATATCTTGGCTTAATACTTAGTATTTGACAATCACCGAGTCATCTGTAACTATAAAAATATATAGTTAATTTAATTCAAAAGTTTCCTAATGAAAAGTTGATAGAGCCTAAAAAAGTAGCACTAAATATCAGGCAAAGGAAGGAAAAACTAAGTCAGAGTGGTTTTATTAGATTGAAAACCATTGTGTCATGGCATCATATTTTTCATTTGAGGACCCCTAAAAATTTTGAATGGAGATGCAGACCCCTTTGGAAATCTTAAGACAGTTTGCAGACCCCCAAGGGTCCATGGACCACAGGTTGAAAACCCCTGCTGTAACACAATACATGGGCAAAAACAATTTAATGCAAAGCATTTTTTCATAACTTACTTTCCCACATGCACGACAGTGGTGTCTTCTTTTTGTAAATGTGAACTTGACTTGGCAGTTCATGCAGTTGGGTGCCTCTGAATCGGGGACCCAGGGTGGCTGTTTTAGTCCCAGAACTAGAGGTGTTTTAACAGGTTCTATGCTTGGAGGCACACAACTTCCGCCTGCTTCCAAGGAGTTTTCTATATCAGACTGATTACATTTGGAGCTTATGTCAGTACTAGTTTTGGTTTCTGAGAGAGGGGCTTTTGGGGGTATGGAATTCACTTCCCGGAATTCAGTCGTAGGCATATTTGGCTTGCTGAGCTCTCTCTCAATTGCAGTTCTTTGAGGAAGATTAAGCAACTGTTTAGGTCTAGCACCTCCAATATGTACGTTCTGATGGCTAAGAGTAGGGACAGGTACTTCAATAGGAGTCTCAGTTATATGGTTAGAGGCTTCTTGTTGAATAGGATATGTACTTTTTTCTGGGGGAGACTCCAATTTATATTCAATATCAGCTATTCTACAAGTACTTTTAATACTGAAAATCTCTCCAATCTCCTCCAGTTTTGCTTTTGTTTGTGAATCATTGACCTTTTTGAAATCCAGGTTTGCTTGATTTGCATCAGACTCCAGCAGATCATCCATACCTTCTTCAAAGGGCTTTGAATTATTGGATTGAAGACACTGTCCAGATAAGAAGGCATCAAGCTCAGCATCACTAATCAGTGAATCACTTTTAATTAAGTCTTCCTCAATAGTTAAGTCAGCTAAAACTGGACAAGTAATACTTTGATCATGACTGTCAACTGGCTGAATACCATCACTGCACAGTTCAATTTTAGATTCTCCAACAGGGCCAGCAGCAGCAGCAACGTGGATTTGGGGAGAATCACCTTTATTAATTTTGTTGTCAGATTCCCGCTTCTTTCCGGCTATAGTTATAGCTTCTTCTACAAAGCATTGGTTGATTTGGTTTAGATATCCTTCCTGTTCAGAAGGTTCCATCTTTCCAGAGGATTCCATATTGGAGAATCCATGCTTAGATTTTCCTGCATGCATAGTCACAGTATCACTGATGACATCTGCTTTTTCATTGTGAGGTATATGGCCACTTTTGTCTTCTGTTACAACTAATGAACCACATATGGATACAGCAAGTGGAAGACATGACAATGAGGTTTGGATATCTTCATCGGTTACATGTGAAGTTGAAACACTGTGCAATATTTCATTGGTATTAAGTTCTGGACTGCACAAGTTGTCTTCTGCACTTTTCATCTTATCTAATACTACCCTATCCTCTATTTGAGAAGAAGAGTCTGGTAAAACACATTTTCCAGATAATTTTAAACTGCTTTTGTGTAGTTCAGAACTCTTTGGCAGATCAGAAGGCAAGGATTCCCCATTACCTTCATCTTTTGAATCTACATTTTCATTAACACTCTCTTCAGGTGACTCTTGACTTATCACACAGCACAGACTTGCATCTTTTAATGATTCACAAGGCAGCTTTTCAAGGGTTGTGTCATCTTTGGAACTGAGTGCATTTGGGGTCTGTGATGTTACAAAGGCAGATGTAGAGTAAAGGCCTGTAATTTGTTCCAGCTGATCAAATACCTGATTATCCTTTAAAGTTTCTGTCCTAATTTGACTATCACATGAATCTGAGAGCTTTGCTTTACCACGATTGTGTGTTTTAAAATCCAACTGGCTCAACTCTTTTGTTGCAACATGTCCTTCATCTTGTAGTGTTGTGTCCCCACCATTTTGTTGTTCTGTGCCTGAAACACCACCGAAAGCTACTGACAAACTACAAACTGTAGCTGGTACTAAAGATAAATCAAACCCAACCAAAGAGTTCTCATTGCATTGGAAGTCATCTGGCTGCAGCTTCTGAATATCTTCATGATTACTCGTTGAATGGATCAAATTACCTGTGTCACTGATGAGATCACATATAGGTATACTACACCTCCCCAGGCTCAAAGGCTGAATTTCATTTGAGGCACCTCCATCCACAGTAGACAGAAGATCGAGTCCAGTAACATTTTTCTCATTTTGTGCTGAGGAATTCAGTTCAAACTTTGCTGTATTTGTTGTAGCCTGACTGGCTAGAGAGAATTCTTCTGACATACTACAACTGCTAACATATTCTTGCACTTTTGGTACCAGGAATACAGGTTGTAAGTAATCCAATTCTGAAGAGACTGAATGCTGTATTGAATCACACTGGTTTGCAGCTGTTCTGTAGCAGTCAAGTTCATCTATTTAAAAACAAAAAGGGATCAAAAGCAAAGTTTATAAAACTGGTTCTTCACACGGCACTCACACCTCGCAAAAGCTTTCTTCAAGCAAAAAATACCACTTAAAAAGAACAGACCAAATTTTTTTCACTTCCTCTTGGTCTTAACCATTTAAGTTTGTTTTCCCCAAACAACAACAACAATAAAAAGTAGCACAAAGATCCATCTAACCTGTATTTTGCTCAAATTCATCAAGTACTTTGTCCAAGTCACAGACTGCTGCTTTAAAGTAACTGTCCATTCTAGTTATGGCTCTAGTGAAACTTTAGTCCTCTTGTACCTACAAAGAAGAATGTGCTGTTTTATTTATTCAAAGGATTGGGTGGCAAACTTGCACATTTTAGAATAGCCCCTTCCCTTCTTCCCATATACAGAATCCAAGATTATAAACACTGCATTGTAAAATCCTTTATGTTCAATATGTTCTCAAGAATCCTCACAAAGACAGAAAGAAACACAGGGATTTAAATGGCCTTGCCAAAACTGAATCATTTGAAGGCATTTGCTGTACTGTCACAATTTCATAGTTTCAAAGAGTTTAGGGTAGGAATGAACCACAAAGAACGGACACCACTTGATCATCTAGTCTGACCTCCTGTGTATCTCAGGCCATTAAATTTCACCCAGTAACCCATATATTGAACCCAAAAACTTCAGATCAAACCATTTCAGTCCTCAGGAAGCTAACCTGAGGTGCGCCACAGGCAGAAGACAGGAGAAACTTGAGGTGCCACCAATGCCCTAAGGAGAGGGATGGGGGTGGTGGACAGAATACAACTGGCCAATTGCGTATTGGGTAGGAAAATTCCTTCTTGATCCCTGAAAACAACCAGCTGAAACCCTGAAGCATGAGATTTGATTACAGTCAATGTCTTAGTGCAGGCTGCAAGTATTATGAGTATGCACAGGGCAATGCAGAGCTTCTTGTTCTCTCTATGGCACATTAAGGGAAGGAATGAACAGGGGGAGTCACAGACTGCAAAGCCTGACTCCTGACCACCTACAGAACACAGAATTTCTCCCAGAACTGGATTAAAGTATATTTTTTAGAAAAAGATTTCTAATCTAATTTTAATGATCCCAATCCACTACCTCCCCCGATACAGTGTTCCAATGCTTAATTACCCTCAGAGCCAGGAAGTTGCATCTTATTTCAAGGATGAAGTTGTCCAACTTCAACATTCAGCCACTGGATCTTGTTATGCCTTTGTTTGCAAGACTGAAAATCCCCTTACTATCAGATATCTTTTCCACGGGTATATACCTGTGCACAGTGATCATGTTACCTCTCAAACTGAATAAATTGAGCTCCTTCAGTTCTGTGTTGCAAGGCTTGTTTACCAGTCCTGGGATTATTTTTGTAGCCCTCCTAACTCTTTCCATATCATTTTCTGGAAGTGTGGACACCAGAACAGTACACAGTATTCTAGTAGCAGTCTTACCTATGTTGTGTACAGAAGCATGACCACTTCCTTATTTCTACTTGATATTCCCTTTTTATACATCCAGAGATCACATTGGCCCTTTTTTGCTGCAGCATTGCACTGAGTGCTCATGCTGAGAGTGATCTACAATCATCCCTAAGTCCTTCTATGAGTCACTGCTTTCCAAGACAGAGGTATAGCCAGCATTCTATGTTCCCAGATATATTACTTGCATTTACCTGTATTAAAAACACATTGTTATCATTTAACCAGACTATTCACGTCACTTTGTAACAGAAACCTGCCCTTTTTGTTGTTTAGTATTCTACTAATCTTAGTGTTATCTACCAACTTTATCAGCAAAGATTTTATAATTAAATGGAAGTTTGTATTAGAAGGAGGAGGAAAATGAAATGCAACTGCTATTTAGATGTATACACATTTGCAGAATGCACTGAAGTGTATGTGCACAGGCAAGAATCACCAACTCAATTATGTTTGAGCATAATAGCTAAGAAACTTTTTGAATACATAGTGTCTCCTTTGGGTTACTATACTCACAGCCATATATCACTCTCTCTAACTGACATGCAGTCTTTAGTGGGCTGTGTGACTTGTCAACTAAACCCTTTATTTGCCTATAAAACAGGCATAGCATAGACAGCAGTAGTGCAAGCGTCCCAAATTGTTTTAACCCCATTCCTCGTCTCCTTTCCTTGCCCATTCAGTCAATCATCTGCCTCTGCACCTAACACTGCAAAAAAAATGACAACCAGTTACAAAATAACCACCATATTTGATATGTGGTCTCCTGGCAAGTGAGAACTTGACTGAACCCACAAATTCATTTCCTATAGGCAATAAAGAGTCTTCAGGTGGCAACAACTTTCAGCTGTTACCCATTTGATGTCATTTAGACTAATGATTTGGGACACAAAGCTTATTTCTATTAATATCTTGAGAAATGTAGTCCAAGACAAAACTACTTTAAGTAAATATTATTATGTTCTGCCTGCTTTAGTTATTCTATGCATAAAGAAAGTTACAAGAATTGAGGGAAAAATGACGTTACCAATACTAGACAGATGGGCCTAGGTGGACACAGGGCCTTCTTCTATCCCCAAGTTAGTCTTCAATAGTGACCATTAACTTATTCCTTTGCATGATAAATTATTTAACTAGATCACTTTGCACAAATAAGATTTTTAGAAACATTACATAAAAAGAAAACTGTAGTGTAAACATTTATTTTAGAAGCTACCACTTCATGTTTAGAACTTGTATTAGAACTGAGACCCTGTACACTTGCTTTTAGTCTTGTCACAAACAATTTTTTCCTCTTATGAGAAGGGATATAAATGATCAGACCTACAGGCATAAGCTTACCACTAACTGATGGGGGTTAGGCACAAACTTCTCCCAAAGATAGGTTATTCTGTAGTTGTTCACTGTGGGCTTTCTTGTACCTTACTCTGAAACACCTCAAACGGGCCACTATGAAACAGGATACTGGACCAGAACTCTGGTCTGATCCAGTATGGTAATTCTTATGGTTCTATACTATTAAACCTTCAAAAATAAAATATTAATACTGCCTTAAAACACTACCTAAAAATTTACTTTTATATGCACACTAATAAAAATTACTGAAGAGCTTTATGAACAATGACTTTCAATATCAGAGTTTAGAGTGTCATTATATTATGCAGCACCGAAATCTGCAACCCACATACAAAAACCTTGTAATTCAGACATATGTCACCTATGAATTATGAGTAAAGTAATTATATTCAAGCTGCAGAAGGGGAAGCTGTTGGAGAAAGACAAGACAAATTATCTGAATTATCTTAATTTTCTTCTGGGGCTCTAGTCAATATATTAGCCACTCATGCTTCAGTCTCCAGGATTAGGTTCTGGAAAACTGTCAGTGGAATTACAGCCCTATAAACTAAGTTACCCACTTACTGTAACTGACTACTTGAACATCTTTTATTATATATGTTAAAAATACAGTAAGCAAAGTATCTAATTGCACAGCTCCTGATGTTCAACATTTTAAAAAAATTCTATGTTTAGAGTATTTTAAAAGGCAAGACAGGACTAGATAGCTTTAAGCAACTGTTTTATCTTTTATTAGAGCTTGAATTTGTGTTTCTGTGACAAAAAGATATTTAGGAAAAATAATTAAAATCTTATAACTGAACTGTTTACAGCTCAGCCCAATATTCACATAGAATAGAAAGGAAATAACAAATAAGAGGTTTTTCATTAATGGCTGCTCACCTCCTGAAGAAAGATTAATAGGATTTATACATTTTACTGATTAAAAAAAAATTAAGGGGTACTGAGGCAGAGTGAAGAGATTAAAGGATTTCTCAGACAAATGTTTGTCAATCTCACACTGAGCCTCATGAACCTCAATCCACATTTTTTTCTTAGAGCATAAACCTCTCTGGGACAGGGACTGTCCTCCTTTGTATTTGGACAGCACCAGGGATAACAAGGACCTGGCCCTTATTGATGCTCCTTGACACTACCAGATTAGAAACAAATATTTATCCGTAATTGGTTGTGGAAGACTGCTGCTGAACACAACATAACATACCCCTCCCTCAGGGGGCTGAATGCATTACAGCTTTGGATCACTCCTAGCCTCCACCAGAACGGGTTGAAAGAGGCAGAAAGCATCTGGGAGGACAAAAGGCTGCCTGAGTTTGGGAGGGGAGATTTGCGGTAGGTATGCATGTGGCTTTTTTTATTTTTTTTTTTTTTGGTTGGGGAAGCTTGTATAACAAGTCCCACTTGTACTGAAGTTGTGAAGAGCCTGCATGCGTAGGTGGATTCTGCCTGTGTTTGTGTACTTGCTTGATTATGAAAAGAACACTGTAGAGAGAAAGAATGAAGGAGCATGCAATAGAAAAGCATGTGTGGTTTGTGACTGGGGAAGAAGTGGATGAAAGTTTTTGGTGGGGCCGGGGGGAGACCCAAGATGAAACTGGGGATAGTAATAGAGAAATCGGGAACTGAGAATACAAGATAAGAAAGGAATAAAAGAGGGTGAGGTAAGAGACTAGAAACTTGGGGGGAAGGAAGACGAGCGCACAACATAGAAGATGACAGACAAGAAAAGGACATCAAGGGGAGAAAATAGACTGAAAAGAGAAAAATATCAGACAACAGAAGAAAGGAAAAATTAGAGTTAAAGGAAAAGAACATAGAATGGAGATAAAGTAAATTTTTACTTAACAGAAAGGGTGAGTGGCAAAGTGAGGCAATAACCAACCAAGTTTTATTTATTTATTTAAAGGGATGGCTCAAGTATGCTATAAGAACAGAAATTCACCAGGGCCAGCCCCAGCTGTTTAGGCTGCCCGTCTCCCAGTTTTATCTTTAGGTCAAACAAAATTCTCTCCTAGTTTCCCCACAACCTTTTTCAGTAGCTGCTTCTACAAGCGCCCCAGTTTTTGAAAAGTATGGTGGTCACTTTATAGATGACAGTCCTTCCTGTTGCAGAAAGTTGTGCTGGCAATTCAGTATTGGGTGCTCTTTCCTTTAAGCCAGTACTCAACTCCTAGCACGACACTGGGCAAGACGATGCAGGGGTAAGAGGCAGAGCTATATGGCTGGAGATGTTTTTAAGATGAGAAATAAGTCTGAGGCCCTCACTACCTCTGATCAATCCCATGACATCTTAAGAAGAGAGGGAGCATTAACTCCAGTGCCCAAATTCTAACTAAAATAACTACATTCTGACTATGTAAATTCTCCCTACCTTTTGAATCAGAGATTTCCCCCCCCTGTCCTCATTTCCCCTCCTAAAAAATATATGTAGTGCTGTCAGCATCAAATAGATGGCACATTTCATCCCAGAGGTGACTAAATGATCATATACTACTGCTATGTCAATTTGTGGCATTTCCTAGTGATGTATTTAGTGGCAGCAATATTTCATGACAAAATAATTTTACTTTTATAGCACCCATAACAATTGCCTGACTGTTTGTGGTAAGCAACCACAAGACGCTGTGTATGAATTATTTGTATTTTTATTCTCCTAAAAAAAATCTTCACAAGTTTTTTTTAGTTCATAGTGAACAGGGCACCTAGGCACAAGAGGACTTTTTGTTTAGGACAAGGATGGTAAAGGCTCCTCCTGACTGTTCAAAGGAGACAAAAAGTATTTTGAAAAAAATGAAACCTGATTCTCAAGAGCAAGATCCTTACATTTTATTTACCAAAATGAATGAATGGTATGGGAGCACGTGAACACAGATGGATAGACAGGGTGTTCAATTTCAGGGTAAAAAGAAAGTCTGATGTTTTAGGTTCTTTATGAATGCTTACGGTTTCATGTTAGCATACACTTAGAATCTGGATTCCAATACTGACTTCCAACCATTATTTTACATTTGTGTATTCAGGAATTAGAGGATAAAGATGCCCTATAGGGTTATTTTTTCAGTAACATTTTATTTTTATTAAGGTACCATATTTATGCCTGTAAATTATTTCAATAACTAGAGATGTTTCTTTTTAAAAAAAATTGTATACTATTTGAAGGTTATGAAAAATCTCTTTTCTTCTGGTCCTTCAAGAGTCTATATTCAAACGTCTGAGAGAACATATAGCACCATTCTGCTCTATGACATTTGATATCCGTTCAAAAGGTAGTGCTTTCACAGTAGATTGCTTGAAGACTAGCATGATGCCACTTTTCAAAGCAAAAAGTTTCATACAATAGGGATTGCACATTGGACTGTAGGAGTTCAAGCAACACTCAGGGTATGTCTGTAGTGCAATAAAAAACCCACAGCACCAGGGCTTGGGCTTTGGGACTATACAATTGTAATATAACCATTCAGGCTTGCACTGAAGCCCAAGCTCTAAGACCCTCCCCTCTTGCAGAGATTCAGAGCCTGGCTCCAGCTCAAGCCTGAACATCTACACAGCAACTTTATAGCCCCACAGGCTCTCCCCCCTCCCCCCTTGCAAGCCTGAGTCAGTTGACTCAAGCCAGTCGCAGGTCTTTTATAGCAGTGTATACACACTCTCAGTTATCTGTCACTGAGCATGTGCCACCACCTCAAGAGAGAAACTCGGGGGAGGGGGGTTAAATATTTATGAACTGGAAGGTTGGCAGTTGTAGCCTACAGATGGCAGTCTCTTACAAATTTTAAGGAGGACAATGTGGGTGAGGTACTATCTTTTATTGGACCAACTTCTCTTGATAAAAAGAGAGAAGCTTTCGAGCTACACAGAGCTCTTCTTCAGGTCTGGGTAAGGTACTCAGTTGTCACAGATAAATACAAGGTTGAACAGGTAGTTTAGCATAAGTAGTTAACACATATTGTAAGGCAGGGGTAGGCAACCTGCGGCACGCATGCCAAAGGTGGCACGCGAGCTGATTTTCAGTGGCAGTCACACTGCCCGGGTCCTGGCCACCAGTCCGGAGGGCTCTGCATTTTAATTTAATATTAAATGAAGGTTCTTAAACATTTTAAAAACCTTATTTACTTTACATACAACAATAGTTTAGTTATATATTATAGACTTATAGAAAGATCTTCTAAAAACGTTGAAATGTATTACTGGCACTCAAACTTTAAATTAAAGTGAATAAATGAAGACTTGGCACACCACTTCTGAAAGGTTGCCAACCCCTGTTCTAAGGGACCATTCAAGGTGAAGTAGCCCATTAATACCACTGCAGTCAAAGGACAAAAAGGAGGGTTAGTGGGTTACAGATTGTTGGAATTAGTGTCTCGCAAAATTATAAATTTAAGCTCCCAGGCTCATCTTTTCAAAGTATTGTGCAGTTTTCCTTTAAGGATGAGGACTGAGAGATCAGATAGCGTCATCAATCGCTCTGTGAAAAGTGTTTACCCACAGATGATCTGGTGTTTTGTTTTGTTTTTAATCATTTCCTGTGAGAGTTCTTTGGAGAGCATACTGATCATCTGGTTTCATCCACACAGTCGTTACTGGGGCATTTAGTGCATTGGATGGATGAGGTATACCACATGTTGGCACGAATCTTAAAAGATGTGTCATGCAAGGTGCTGATCATTGTAGCAGTGGAGATATCAATGCAAGTTTTGCATCTGTCAGTTCTGGCACAATCAGATTTGTAACCCACTAACCCCCTTTTTAGTCATGTGACTACAGGAGTGTTAACAGGCCACTTCACTTTGAATGGTCCATTATGTTTCTGTATTGTAGTTTACATGAATTATTACTCAAAGTTCTGTATTAATATGCCTAGTAAGAAGTCCAAAAACATTTCCTGGATCTTTTTTGTTATCTGCATTGTTACAGACATATTTGCTTACAGGTATTTTTAAATAAATTACCAAAATAATTGAAACTGGCATGATTATATTGTGTTTAGACAAATAAAATATGCAGAATTTTTAAATACTGTGCGCAGAATTTTTTTAAATTTTTTGGTGCAGAATTCCCCCAGGAGTAAAAGATGTTTTACACAGTTAAAGACTGTATGGCCTACGTCTAGCCTACTGACTCACAAGGACTTTCCAGTTACTTATCCTTGGGTGCCAGTCAACTCCTGCAGAAGAATAAGTAGGAACCCCTTTAGGAAAAAAAAAAAAAAAAAAAAAAGCTGATCATGAATGTTCCAAGGAAATATTTACCAAAAAGGTATTTCTTCCAGTTATCAATCCATTCATTTTGTAGGTTGAGCACTGTTATAATTGGGCCTACAAATTTACCCTAACACTGAGCGTAGCTGTAAGCAGTGAGCAAAAGTTTATAAAATGTCAACAACAAAACGCTGAATGAATCCAAGAAAAAAAGGCCTACTGATACAACTCAAGAACTTATGCTAAGATCATGTGTGGTAAAAAAAAGCAGCTTGGGATCAGAAATCAGTGAATCAAAATGGGTGTGTCAGAAATTAAATCTAACTGGTGGACAAAATAATGAGAAGATGAGCTATTCCACACATCACTCCCCTTTTGGAATCCTTAGAGAAAGACTCTGGGGAGAAAGAACAGGAGTACTTGTGGCACCTGTTCTTTTTGCAGATACAGACTAACACGGCTGCTACTCAAACTCTGGGGAGAAAAACTGGCTACTGAAGTGAGCTTCACGATCAGGCTGCCATCCCCATCATCTCTGGGGCCTTTGTTATCCTACTGAGAGATGTCTTCACCAGATCAGGCCAGAGAGGGATCCAGATGACATCCCTATCTCTGCTGGCTCTGGCTGAACCCCAATCATCACCTGGGATGTGAGACATTGTCAAACTCCCCACCCCTTTGTGTTTTCTTCTCCTTCCCAATTTACTAACCTTCTCCTTTTTCCTTCTGTTTACAAAGAGTCTGTATTAGCTGGCCAAGATTGTATATTTTGCAACACTGCTGTGACCAGAAAGAGGCAACTAAAAGCACTGCCCTAAACTCATACCAGCATTGCCTGTTTTTTTTTCCAGTAGTGATGTTGCAAGTGAGAGTCAACGCCAGAGATAGAAGCTGTATTTTCTACTTCTGCTGGTCTTTCCTGTCCTCTTGTGTGTGTGTTTGTTGTGTTTTGTCTTAAAGGAAATGAGATCAAACTTAACAGCAACAACAACAGCTCCAGTTATTTCAACTAACTTATCTTTTCCTCAAAGAGACAGTTTTTACCATATATACTCCCATCTAAAACAGTGGTTCTCAAAGCCGGTCCGCCACTTGTTCAGGGAAAGCCCCTGGCGGGCCGGGCTGGTTTGTTTACCTGCCGGTCTGCAGGTTTGGCCGATCACGGCTCCAGGCCAATGGGGGCTGCAGAAAGCGGTGGCCAGCACATCCCTCGGCCCGCGCCACTTCCCGCAGCTCCCATTGGCCTGAAGCGGCGAACCGCGGCCAGTGGGAGCTGCAATCGGCCGAACCTGCGGACGCGGCAGGTAAACAAACCGGCCCAGCCCGCCAGGGGCTTTCCCTGAACAAGCGGCAGACTGGCTTTGAGAACCACTGATCTAAAAGACAGTCAAACTAGGGAATTTTTCCTTCTAAAAACTCTCTTCAGTTAAAGGGAAAGGTAAGAAGGGTTGTTGTTAAAAGCAAGCCTTCATACCTTACATTTCAAATCCTTTAACTGCTTTTCCTTCTTTTCTGTATCTTTAATAAATGGTTACAAGGATTTTTAATGGTGTTTGCACCATGGTACTAAGCAGGCTGAGGTCTCTCTATACCAAACCCTGAACCTTGTTTAAAACTGTTTAATGTTGGGCAGTGATTGGTTTATGCCAACATCTTTCATTCCTTGGGCCTATTTATTCTATCTAAATTAATGTAACAGCACCTATATGGTACATATGGGAGGATAAGGGTGTTTGCTAATGTAAATAACTAAAAGTGCATTCCACTTTTCTACGTAAACATTTGGTCTACTTGGAAACAAACCCACCATAAAACCTTAAACTCACATTCTCATTGTTTTAAACTTACACCAACATTTTAGGACTAGCTTCCTTTTCCAAGCCATTTTTTCGTTCTTTTGTGCCTTAATTTATGGAGTACTTGCATTGAACATCCGCTATACACTTAAATAGTAGTAGAAAATAATAATCATACAAAAACTTAATCGCAATATCAGCAAGTACATTTGATATATAGTGTAATTACATGTACTAGTAATACACCTATATAGCGTAAGCCAGTACATGTAGAATAGCATGTATAAAACTACAGAATTAAAATAAGTTACATCTTTAAGAAAGGCCTCTGGAAAAAGTATGACCTTTAATGACATCTTAGAATATACTAAATATGCTGGTCAAATACCCTTTTTTCCCCAACCAAAATGAATACCAAAAAAGCTTGTTAAGCAAAAAACTTAAGTGGATAGAAAACAAGAGGAACAGCGTGAATCTGATCAGTCACATCACATGCCAAAGCCATGTCTCTAGAAACTTCTGCTACAGCACTTCACATTCCACAAACAGAAAGATTATATAAAGAAATATTAGCAGGCGTTTTACCCAGTTCAAGCTGAAATGTGAGGAACTCATACTCTGTACACAGGGTTGCATTCATCTGAAGTATATAGTATATGAGAACACTTGAAAAACAGCTTTAAACAGCAACTTTAAATTCTAATTACTGATTTTATATTTTATAGAAGACACGCACATAGATAACATTTCAGTTTTCAGAAGGTAGCCTCTCTTATGGGCTTCCTAGTCCAGCCCTTTGTTTAAAAAAAAAAAAAAAAAAGAAATGTTTGCGGGGGCAAAGACCCACCTTCATTTTGAGTTTTGTAAACGTATAGACTAGTCATAGGTCAAAATTACAAAAATATCTATCCACTTGAACTAGAGACCAAAATAATATTTTAGTGTTTAATAGTAGCTAATGTTTATGAAGACCGGGGGGGGGGGGGGGGGGGGGGAAATTGCACTATGGTCCTAATCCAGAGACAGATCTTTGCAGACTCCACTGGCTTGTGAAAATATGAAACCCTACTGAAACAACGGCCTACCCTACTGATCCAACTGCAGGATCAAGAACTACATTATTTAAAAGAGTATGCTAACTCAGTTGTAAGCCAGGTTTAAACAGATGCAAGAGTGTCCATATACAAACACTATGTCTTCACTGCAAAAAGTGTGGTTTTAACATCAAGATAGCTATCTGGATATAAAAATCCTAGAGGAGACAAGGCATGGAGAGAAGAGGTAATTGTGCTCTGTCTCAACAATAATTTTACAATAAGATAGTTCTCTAAATCTGTGCAACATCATATCGTTAAACCAGTCCAACTCTGTGTTTAGACCAGATCCTTTTTAACCTTTCTTCACTAATTTTTATGGTGCAATAAAAATAAGATGCCAAGAATGGTATCAGGGTTGGGCTATTTTTCTCCTACCCCAAAGAGTCCCTACAAGTCCCTAATGATCACCTGTTCTCCAGTATTCCCACACTTCAGTAGGACTTGCAGGACTTCAAGCATGGAGGTGCACAAAGTTCTGTTTGTCACCTACCTTTGGAGTTCATCAATACTGCTATTTATCTCACAAGAGGTGGTCTAATTCACTACTGTCTGTTTACTACTACAAAATCTTCAGAATGTGTTATTAACCACTGGCTACAGCACTCCTTGTTGAGCAGTACAAGATATTACCTATACCAACAGGTTTGGTGCTTACTTCCTCTGCAAAGTTAATAGTTGGGTCAGGAAGTTAAGAAAAAGAGGTACACGTTGTGGAAGAGTTTTCAAACATACAGAAAGCAAGACATATGAACACTATTAACTGTAGGAATATGGCCTTGCTTGGAAGTAATGTTGCTTCATACTTAAACTAGAGTGTACAAATTCCACTGACAAAGATTTAACTCAAATTATACAAAATATTATAGTTCCTGAGATAAAATAACCTGACATCTTTGGCCTCTTAGTACTTATTATATGGTAAGAGAAATGACCCCAGGAATATAATGCCTGAGGCCTGGTCTACACCTAAAACTTAAGTTAACCTAGCTATGTCACTCAGAGGTGTGAAATATTCACACTCCTAAGGCCAGGTCTACACTACCGCGCTAGTTCGGCGGCTGGGGATCGAACTTCCTGGTTCGATTTATCGCGTCTGGTCTGGACGCGATAAATCGAACCAGGAAGTGCTCGCCGTCGACTGCGGTACTCCAGCTCAACGAGAGGAGTACCGCGGAGTCAACGGGGAGCCTGCCTGCCGCATGTGGACCGCGTCTGAACCGCGGTAAGTTCGAAGTAAGGTATGTCGAATTCAGCTACGTTATTCACGTAGCTGAATTTGCGTACCTTACTTCGACTTGGGGGGTAAGTGTAGACCAAGCCTAAATGATGCAGTTAAGCTGACCTAATTTCCAGTGCAAATACCACTAAATTGATGGAAGAATTTCCATCAACCTAACTATCACCGCTCAAGTGGGTGGATTTACTACAGTGACAGAAAAACCCATTCCATCCCTGCAGTGACTGTCTATCCTACAGCAGCGCAGCTGCAGCCTGGCCACTTTTCTATTCTCACCCACCCCAACACCAAATAATTTGTGAAACAGTCTTTTGAATATACAGTACGGAAAATAGTATGACGTGAGCAACGCAGTGGAAAGAAGTCAACCATCCAAGGCAGATCACTTGTTTTTGTTATCATTGTTCCAGGACCCCAGCAGAACAGCTGGGCCATCAACAGCCAGTTCAATAATTGAAGAATGCATTTTCCTGACAAAACAATAATTAAGTCTCTTACTGACTGTGTCTATTGCTCCAATATTCCTATCTGCATCAGCTTTCATTACTCAGCTTTAGAAAACAAGTCATAGAGGTACCATTATTTCAACAATTCTGAAAGATGACCAACAACTTTTCCTCAAACAATCTAACAGCTAAGTGTTTCTCCTGCTGTTGCTGATTCCTGTCTTTTGTGATAAAATAGGACTACCGACTATCATGTATAACAATTTTCTATTAGAAAACTTCTAAATGATCCAACCCTAGAAGCTAATACCTAGGCAATTTTAGACGCTGTTGGGAACCTTTAACTGCAATATTCATTCTTCTAAAATAATACACTATTAAGAATCAGCTTCAGGAATTAAGATATGTGTATGTTAAGTAAGGCTGTGTGTCTGCCACGAAAGTCACGGATTCCATGACTTTCCGTAACCTCTGACTTTTGCAACGGCCAGTGCAGCTGGCTCAGGGGCTGCCCGAACACTCAGCAGCAGCAGCAATTCGGGTATAGGAGGGGGTTCAGGGCTGAGGTGTGGGGCAGCACTTACCTGGGGGAGGGAGTGGCCAGCATGTCCCTACAGCTCCTGACCTAGGCAGAGGGATCAGGGTGCCCTGCGCCCGCTATCCCTGCTTGCAGGCACCACCCTCGCAGCTCCCATTGGCTGCGTGCGATTCCTGGCCAATGGGAGATGCGGAGCCAGACCTTGTGGTGAGGGCAGCGCCCGGAGCCTCCCTGGCCTTCCCTCCCCTTAAGAGTTGCAGGGACACGCAAAGCCAGGTAGGGAGCCTGCCAGCCCTCCCCCCTCAGTGCCAGCAGGAATCTCCAGCCATGCACCGCTGCCCCTCCCCCAAGGGGTCCCAGGCCGCACACCTAGCACATACGGCGCCCCCAGACTGCCCCCCCAGAGCACCTGCGGCCCCCCGCCCAAGTTTTAGTTAGGGGTATATAGTACAAGTCATGGACAGGTCACGGGCTGTGAATTTTTGTCCTAGACTTTTACTAAAAATACCCATGACTAAAACATAGCATGATTTTTATAGACTAAAAAAAATACCTGTGCCACTCAAGTGCTCCACAAGCTAAGGCTGCTTTACATATACATTGTTAATTAAATCATTCAGTTGTTGGTCAATTGTACTCACTGGTCCAGGGGTCGGCAACCTTTCAGAAGTGGCGAGTCTTCATTTATTCACTCTAATTTAAGGTTTTGCGTGCCGGTAATACACTTTAACGTTTTTAGAAAGCGTCTTTCTATAAGTCTATAATATATAACACTAAACTATTGTTGTATGTAAAGTAAATAAGGTTTTTAAAATGTTTAAGAAGCTTCATTTAAAATTAAATTAAAATGCAGAGTCCTCCGGACCGGTGGCCAGGACCCGGGCAGTGTGAGTGACACTGAAAATCAGCTATCATTCCACCTTCGGCATGCGTGCCATAGATTGCCTACCTCTGCACTAGTCTATTTTGAGCAAATCAATCAAAATAAAGCAAAACATCAGTTTATACTTCTCCAATAAAGCAACTGAAAACAATGTTCTGCTTTCTATGGTATGGCAGTTGGCACAATTCAATAACCTGACTTCTTGAGAGTAATCACCTATTACACAGTGCCTGTGGAGTGCAAATTGCTTCAATCCAAGTTAAAGATGTCTAAAAAAAATAGCTGGTCTCCACAATACCAATTTGCAAACAAAGTACCAGTTGCCAATATTTAAGGGTGGTGTTAAGTTTGTCAACACATTTTATTCCACCCCACCCACAGATTTTCAAAGGATGTAATAATTTACATCATATCTGCCTAGATTAGATAGTAAATTCCTTATGGCAGAAAGTTTCTTTCTACATTTCTAAAATTTCTCTTTCCAATTCATAAAATATCTTGCACATCTAGCAAGCTATACAGATAATGATTTCCATGACTACTCATAAGTCTTTGATACTAAACTATAAGAAATACGGTGGCAGAGACTAGAAGAAACTATTCATGCTCTGCAAAAGGCTTTCAGGTTGAAATGGGAACAGCCAAAAGAAGTTAAATATGTTCAGAGATCAGTCACTTTACACCCTCACTGGACAGAAAGTTAGTTTCTAAATACAGTATGAAAGAGAAGCCAGCTGAGACTCAGAGGGGACAGAAAGAAGAAAGAGCAGGAAACATTATACTGTGATCCTGCAGCAGTCAGGGGTCTCCCTGTACTGGGAACATTCAAGGGCCTCCACAAAGGAGGAAGGAAGAGCTGTGGGGCAGGGTGGGAGGGCTTGGGAATGGAAAGCGGCTGTTTAACACACACCAGAGAGGGGCAATGAATCTCAGGGGCGCCCACCAACTGGGACAGCTTTCCAGGGCCTTTTGAAAGTCCAACAACAGAAGCACAGTGGTTTGCGAAGAGCCTCGCCCCCAAATCCTCCACCACCAGATTCCAGGGACCCCTCATCACGGGAGAGGGGGGAAATAAGCCACCCTCCCCCATACCCCGATCACGCCAGGAACTAACCCTGCCCCCCCAATACCCTCCTCATCCCGGGCGGAAGGGGGGGCCGAACTCCCGTCTCCTCACTCTGCTGGGGGGGTACTGACCCCGCCGCCCCGAAGAGGCTGCCCGGCCCCACGGACGCGGCGCGACTCCGTGATGGGCTTCTTCGCCGTGCCTCAGGGCAAGGGACCGGATCCCGCCTCCTGTGTCCCCCTAGGAGCCTAAACCGCGCCCCCTCCGGGGGCGCCTCGCTCACCTCATAGGCGCCCCTCCCCCGCTGGCTCCGGGACGGCGGCCCCGCACAGAGCAACACCCACCACCGCTTCGCTGCTTGTTTGCGTTTTCACGGGACTCGCTCGGGTTTCTCCGCGCATGCGCAGAGCCTAGTTCTCCTTGGCCCGACAGAGGCTGCGGCCATTCCTTGGAAATTCCTTTCTGCGCCTGCGCAGAATCCTCCACTTCCCTCCTGTGGGGCGTCTTGGCTGCTGGGGGTGAGTTTCTCGAGAGCCTCCTGCGGCATGGTGCAAGGCGGCGTCCAGAGATCCAGCCCCACCCCGCCCACAGGGCATAGGAGGCGCTGCAGAGCCAGGAAGCTGAACGGCTGGAATCCATGAGCAAAATCATCCTTCAGGTCCAAATTTGCTGCTGGCTGGTAGCTGACGCCAGGCGGGTCCCCGCACAGATCTCACACCCATTTAGTTAAAATGCATTAATCGGTTTAGTGACACACACACGCTCAAACTGATTTCAGTATGTCCACACTGCAGTCAGCACCGGTTTCGCTACCTCAGTGGGCAAAATGTAGGTGCAAGTTTTGTGTGAAAAGAAGCCCTCAGTTCTTGTCCCACCTCCTTAGATTCAACAATTTCAGTATAAATTATACACCAAAACCTACGTTAAAGGACTATTCAAGTTGCAAAAACAAAGCACCCAGATGTTAGGAATTGCCAGAATTAAGGTTGGCTGTGGACCCTTATTTTGTTCCCCTTGTGTGAATATAAGATTGCCAACTTTCTAATGGCACAAAACCAAACACCCTAGCCCCGGCCCTTCCCTGGAGGCCTCATCCCTGCTCCCAGCCAATGGGAGTGTGAAGCCAGTGCTTGGGGTGGGGGCAGTGCGTGGAGCCCCCCCACCCCCGCGCCAAGAAGCCAGACTTGCTGGCCGCTTCCAGGGCACAGCACGGTGCCAGGACAGATAGGGACTAGTCTGCCTTAGCCCTGCAGCACCACAGAGCAGAAGGGGTGAGGGATAGCTCAGTGGTTTGAGCATTGGCCTGCTAAACCCAGGGTTGTGAGCTCAATCTTTGAGGGGGCCACTTACAGATCTGGGGCAAAATCAGTACTTGGTCCTGGGGGCTGGACTCAATGACCTTTCAGGGTCCCTTCCAGCTCTATGAGATAGGACTTTTAACTGCCCAGGCAGCAGTGCTGAGCCAAGCCACTACAACCCCTTTTCAACCGGACATTCGGTTGAAAACTGGACACCTGGCAACCCTATGTGAATCCCTTATGATACAGGCTTCAATTCAGTGGTCCTCAAACTTTTTTTTCATGGACCACTTGAAAATTGCTGGGTCTCAGCAGACCACTTAATGATCTTTCCAAATGTTGTTTATATCATTAGCTAACTATTATAAAACACTTTGAATAAAAGCACGATATAATTTTTTTTTTATAATAAACATTTTTTCTTCTACAAATAAAAGCACACAACTCATATTTTAATATCAGTAGTCTTACCTTTCTAATGCGATGGATGTGCCCTCTCTGCCCTGCTGCAGCAGCCCCTGAGCTGGGGCTGGGAAGGAGGGGAGTCTCTCCCTCTCTCCCACACCATAGCAGCCACAGAGCTGAGGCTGGGAAGGAGGGCTGTCTCTCCCTGGCAGCAACAGCCCTGGAGCTGGGGAAAGTCGCCGCAGCCCTGCACATCCCAAATTTCCTCCACCCCCTCTTCTCACCCCACTGCCCCCTATTCCCCCCCAAGGCCACCACCTCACCTTACAAGTGTATCTTCTCCACGGTCCAGGCACCTAATTAGTGGAGACACGCCTGCACGGCTCCACTAATTAGGTGGGTGGCCCTTCATTCTCTTGTGTGGTATCACCCAGGCTTGCAGCTTAGAGGGAAATATCCACGGACCACCTGAATGGAGCTCGCAGACCACACTTTGAGAACCTCTGAATTACATGATCACATACTATCCCTATCCTTGGACAAGGAGACTGTGATGAGGAGAGGGGAGGGTGGAGATTAGGATTGGCTGGATGAGGAGACTAGGACTGGCTGGATGAGGAGACTAGGACTAGGCCTTAGCCAGCATGTGGAGGAGACTAGGGTGAGGGAAACAAGAGGGATGGACAAACCTGGAACAACGGTTGGCTGGAGGGACAGAGGCAAAAAGTCTGTGAACACAAGGGCACACTGCCATCCAGAATCGGCCATGGAACCCAAGATTCCTAACTCTCACCATTCTTCTCTATTTACAGCTGCAATTGAAGTCAACAGGAGTTGTGCTCTGCCTATATCAATGCTACATGAAAAATCAGGCACTAAGTGACTCAAATTTGGTACCCAAAATAAGTGGACACTTTGGATCTTAATCTCTCCTTGCCTCAGATCCTTATTTGTAAAATTAGAATAATAATAGCCTGTCATCTCAAAGGAGTGTTATTAAGAAAAATAATTAATGTTTATGAAACACTCAGATACTATAGTGATGAATGTCACAGTTTCAGAGCAACTGCACCTGGATTTCTCCCACCATAGTCTCTGAAGGGCACCCACTTAAAGGTTTCTGGGTCCACCTCTTCTGGGTGGAGACCCACATCTCCCTACATCCTGACCAGGGGTTTTAGGGCTGCACAGTTGCCTGCCTTACCATATGTTATCCCCAGCAAGCTGTGCTTCCTCTCCAAAGGCTGTGACCAGTGTATTGCCTGCAATTATAAGTTACCACACAGCTCCTTCTAAGTAAGTGTGTTTATTCTTATGGTAAAACCATTACAGAGAAAACATTTTAGAACAATAAAAGTTCTTACATACATGTTAAAAAGCTTGCCAGAGGTCACCCTCAGCTCCAACCTAGGGTTCTGGTAGGCATGGTTGCTCTGGGGCTGGAGCACCCATGGGGAAAAAATGGTGGATGCTGAGCACCCACCAGCAGCCTCCCATCAACTGCCCCCCGACCTCCCAGTGCCTCCCGCCCGCCGGCAGGCCCTGCAAATCAGCACTTTCCCCTCCCTCCCCACGCCTCCCACCTGCCACAATCAGCTGTTTTGCGGCACGCAGGAGGCGCTAAAGGGGAGGGGGAAAGGACCAAGGACGCAGCGTGCTTGGGGAAGGGGGCGGAACTGGGTAGGAAAAGGCAGGGCAGGGGTGGGGCCTTGGCGGAAGGAGTGGAGTGGGGGCAGGGCCTCGGGCAGAGCCAGGGGTCGAGCACCCCCCCAGCACATTGGAAAGTCCGCGCCTGTGCTGGTAGGTTTTAATCCTTCAAAACCCACAATTGGGTTTTCTCTGTGTTACAAATATGTCTTTGTCTTAGATCCAGAGCAGAACAAAGACATAACCTGTTTCTTGATATAGCTTTGATCTTGGCCTTGTGTAACAGGTAATCACCAGACAAAGACCCTCTCCTCACTCAGTAGCTTCAAAGGCTGGGTGTTTGCATAACTGGAGCTGGGTAATTTGCATTCACCTCTCCCTAGGGATTCCCCAGGAGATCCACTTCACACTTATCCCATAAATCCATACTTGTCTGGCACATTTACAATATAATCTTTTGAACTCCCAGGTCTCACATCACATCTCTCCCCTAGAGGTTACATACAATCCCAGCACATAATAATACATACATTTAGTGCAATGAGATTTTCCGAAGACATTGCAGGATATTCCCATATCCGTTAGAATTATTAATTTCCTCATGGGCTTTTCCATGGTGCTCATTGTAACAGATATGGGAATTTCCTGTGAGTACTATCCATTCTGTGCACCGAATAAGTCAAAGGTCCTATAGAAAAAATAAGATGTAATCACGGAATTAAAGACTATCATAATGTATACACACAAGGAGGCTGAATTAAGGTTGTACAGGTAACCTTACATCACTAGCTTCCTTGTACCACTCTGTCTTAATCCTATTTTGAAGCAAACACCGCATGAAATAAGGATATTTTTTTTCAGGGGAAAGGCTAACTTAAATTGATAGTTGGTAACAGTGTCAATTATGAAGCTTTTAAAAAGTAGTAATTTGGCTAATAGTAACTTAATCAGAGACCAGAGTCACTACTGACACACACACACCTGCACTCCAGTCAGTCACCTTAACACCTTTCATTCATAATGGCCCTGTTCCACACTTGAGATTGTGACCTTATTCATAGATTCATAGATTCTAGGACTGGAAGGGACCTCGAGAGGTCATCGAGTCCAGTCCCCTGCCCGCATGGCAGGACCAAATACTGTCTTAAGTTGTAAGACTCTGCATCTGAATGCTACCATCTCTTCTCCCCACACACAAGAATTATCATTTATATTTTAGCTACCATAACCAAACCTTACCAAAAGAATATTCTACAACTATTAGACTGATTTTTGTCAAAGCATCTGAACATATTCTCTTATTTTTCAAGCCCTTTAGCAGAAGGCACCACTCAGCATGCCGTCTGCTTGCAGCCTACGCTCTTGTGGAGCTAAGATTGGTACATTCAGTATTTGTTGCAAGATTTACTTTACAATGCTTCAAGGTCACAGATACTTTTTACTGCTCACAAACAATGCCATTATGATTTATATAGTACTTTTGATCTCCATGGAACTTTACAAGCATCCAATTTCTCAAAGCTGAAAACAACTATGAGCCAGATCAGCTGGGAGGAAGAATTTAATCAGAAAAATGTGAAGGATAATTGGGAATCATTTAAGAACACCTTCCTAGATGCTAAAAAAAAAAAAACCAACACAATCCCACACTCAAGGAGGCCATACTGATTAAAAAAATAACTGGACCTGGTATAGAGGGGAAGTGAAAGAAGCTATAAAAAATAATACATAACAAATGGAAGAAGGGGGAAGTTGATAGTAATGAATATAAATCAGAAATTAGGAATTGTAGAAATTTGATAAGGGAAGCAGAGGGACACAATAAGCCCCACAGAGGGAGAATATTTGTCTAAGAACTCTGGTTTGATAGGAAATCACTGCTAGACCTAAGAGGGAAAAGAGGGCAAATGGCCTGCAAAGACAGAAATTGCCACAAGGGTGTGTGTGCAGGGATGGAGCCTATCATTGGCCATTGCATTAGACGCTTTATAAACACTTCAGTAAGACTGTCCCTACTAGAGCTGGTCAAATAACTGATTTTTCACTGGCAGGTCCAAAAAAATCAGAATTTTGGTTTGGTTTGGATGGAACTGAAACAACAGTATTTTGTGATTCAGAAGCTGGAAAAATGTCATTTAGCCAGCAGCTAGGGCACTCAACTAGAAGGGGGAGAGGTGGCTTCAAGTCCCTATTCCAGAGCAGAAATTAAAACCTTGCATCTCCCACATGCTAGGTTGAGTAGCCTAACCACAAGGGTACAGGGTATATTTGAATAGTCATTAGTCCAGAGAGGGAGTGACACGTTAGGTCAATATCTAGGGGACTCATCTCAGGGGGATGTGACACCCAGATTCCAGTCCCCCCTGCACTATTTGTGTGTACAAATGGAACAGGTTGTTGAGAGATTGAGGCAGATCCCCCAACAGACTAGCTTATAGCTTGGTAGGTCAGGTATTCACCAAACACTGGAGAAAACTGGGTTCAAGTCCTTGCATTGCTCAAATGTCAGAGGAATGCCTGAGCTGAACATTATAAGAAGGGGGCAGTGTCACTGCAAACAGTTCTGGTGCCTAAGTCTCCTTGTGAACCCAGCCTGAAAAATCAAAACAAGATATTTCAGAAGTGTCAAAACTGTTCATTTAGATATTTCTGATTCTTATTTATTTTTCTAACTTGGACTGAAACAATTTGCTGAAATCGACACAAATTTGCAAAATGTTTTGGTTGACCCAAATCTGCTTTCTTTGTTTAAAGAGTTTCAGACAAAAAATTTCACCCAGCTTTAGTCCCTATCCCAGAGAGCTTAGAGTCTTAGATAATGAAAAGATGCAAAAGTGGAAGAAACAGACAAAAGGAGGGTGCAAAGAGCACAGAAGGATGAATGAAAACATCATGCACAGCAAACACCAGTGCCCAAGACCCATTGAAATTGCTGTCCCAACCTCTCCATGTAGAAATAAAAAAGGCCATGAAAAACCTTTTTGAGGTGCTTTCCTCCCACTTCTGTGGTGGAGCTGGAGGCCAAAAGTGAACTGAGCTATTCCTGATGGAAGCTGGCATTTTTCTTTCTATTGTCCTGTCATACAGTCCAGCAGATGGTGTCTGAAAGGGAAAAATTCGTGCTGTTAGCCCTTCATTCCATCAAGGGCGAGACTTAGGACACCACAGTGTGCCATAGCTTCTGCCTTTTGTCATTCTCTCATGTAAGGTGATCACATTCAGAGATTGAGAAATAGCTGTTTTGTCTATTTATTTTACACTTTTGCCTCTTTTTTCCCCCCTTCAGATAAATGGCAGAACTCCATGTATTCCAATTCCTTGGCCACACAATTAGCTGCTGATACCACTCCTTGCTTCAGAATTGTGATCCAGCACCTAGATGACTCTTCGAAAAAGTACTTAGGCTCAGGGCTTAAATACTCAGGGTATTTCCCACAACTCCCTTTCCCCCATCATTCCCCCATGCTTTAAAAACTCCAGGGGGGTTGAAAATATTTACCAGATCTCTGCTTCAGACAGCGCGGGCTGAATTTAAGCCCTGCTTAGGCTTTATTATGAGGATAACTTTCAAAATGTGAATTAAGTGTAAACTGATGCAGTACTGTATCACCAGCCAGCCTGAAACAAATGAATGTCCCCCACTTATCTCAAGGGACTGTAAATTTACATTTTAATTTGTTGTTGGACACACTGGGCTAGCTGTGGTAGGAGTTCAAGTCACCTCTGCCTCTGAACACTATTTCTTGCAGAAGCAAGAGGGAGGGGGAAGCAAACAAATTCTCATAATAGGTATCGCTAGTGCACTCATTAGTAGATGATATTATGGAGTGTGTGATTTTTTTTTTTTTTTTACATATGCACCTGAAAGCAACCTTTTTAGGGATATTTTTATAAACCTGGAAAATAAATAGTGAACATAATATGTCAAACTAAGGCTTTGTCTACACTACACAGCTTTTAGCGACATGGCCGTGTCGCTAAAAGTCAGGTAGTTAAATGCTGTTTGTCGGCACTTTTGCCAACAAAATACTTCCACCCCCTACGAGTGGGGTTCATGTTGTCGACAGGAGAACGCGCCTGCCAACAATGAGCCATTTACACTGCCACTTGCCATGGCAAATCTTTGGTCTTTCGGGGGGAGATTCTTTAAGTACCTGTGAACGACAACATTTTTGTCCTTCAATTGGCAGTGTAGACAAAGCCTTAGTCACTACAGAATGAGTAATTAAGGAAAAAATGTAAACATTTAATAAACTTGCTACACAAGAAAAAAAAAGTTTTATGGTCTGTTTTTCAGAGGTGCTCAGCAACCCAATCTTGTCAACAGAAGCACTTTTGTAAAGTTAGGCCACTACTGTATGAAGACTGCATCTAATGTACACATGTATGTATTGCCTGCATCACTACAATGCTGACTGATATAATACAGAATTTCATACTCAAATTAAAAACAATATATTTGTTTTGGTAAATGTTACAATTATCATACAATACATGAAATGTTTGTGCCAGCATTTAAAACAATTTTAGAGAGGAAAAAAAGATGGGTAAAGAACAACTACAACATTGTTTAAGGATATTGCATTTCACATTTGGACTAATAAAAGTATTTTAATTCACATGCAATCGATATTTTGCAGAAATAAAGTCCCCATTGATCTGTCCAGAAAGCACCAATTGTATGTTGACTCAGCAAGTAAACTTTTCTTAAAGATTTCCTGATTTAGGAGATATAGTTAAGACAGTGCTCCTGTAAAACTGAAAATGTAAAGATAAATACAGCCATAAATTAACTGACAAGGTACACAGTGCATTCAAAAAGCCCCAAAGGTATATTTTTCTTAAATTCATAGATCCCATTGACAACCATGTCATTTCTCAAGTTACTGGAGTTTACTGGAATTTTTTTTATTAACAATTATAATAAAAAAACAGTAGTCTTTGCTTAGTATAGTCATAGATATAAAGACTTGTATTCCTAAATAAAAATTGAAGATGATATAAGTACAAGCAGTCCAATAGTAGTAAAACATTTAACAAATATTTTAGCTTATATTTTATTTATATAAAAACTCAATATATGTTTAGGTTTCAAAAATATTATTCTCTGTGGTTAAATTACATCATTTATTATTCATATTATGCTAGCACCTAGAAGCTCTAGTGAGGGATCAGGGCTATACTGTACTAGTTGAAATCCCCACCAACTTCCAGGGAAATAGCATTGGGCCCAGAATCTTTTAATTTATAAGGAAATTCAGTGCTCACGAAACAGTGACTAACAGCCTTGGCATCAGCCAGGGATAGTGTGGGCAGGTGATTTGAAAGATTTAATAGCTCTGCTAATGTATCTTAGGGACCATATGCACTATGAAATTGTCTGTGTTAAAACATGTTTGGGAACCACCATGTTACAACTCTGCTTTGGTCCTGGTCTTTGTGGACAGGACCAATGTTATAACCAGGCTAAAGTACAAAACAACAAACCTGTTTTGGACTTGGTCTTTATCAAGTTGGTCCCCAGCTGTATTAAATCATCATGCTTTAAAATAGTCACTTTCATAATGTAGATGGGAGCAGGATTTGGGCCTGTGACCTAATTAACAGCGAAATTCACATACACTTCAATGAGACAAGGCTTTTGTCCTTAGTCCCTCAATATAGTCATTAGCTTCCCTTGAGCAGAAACTACTGATCATTCCAAATTTCCTGAATTGCTAACACAGCTGAAACCTTAAAAAGTATATTGTTCTTTTTGCTAGTTCCCTGTTTGAACATGAGCATCCTCAATTATATCAGAATTGATCTGCGTACACATGGTTAAATACTATTCAATGAACATATATGTCTGCAAACTGCTGTTTTCCCGAACCGTTTAACTGGTCAAATAATATTAATTGAAAAGATTTTACTCTAAGAATAGCAGCAATATCAATCAAAAATATTCAACATTATTTTTTCTGGTATTCATCCTGTTCTAGCTAGAAATGGAGTTTATCATATAACTACTTGCTGCAAATGCAGCTAAATAGAAACGTTTTAAGAAACGACAAGTACTTGCAAATATTAAAGAAAGCCATGGAGTGATAGATATTTTTAATGAACGAGATAAAACCAACTTGGAACTGAAAGGCTATTTCCCAGAAAGTTTCAGTGTAGGTCAACTTTTGGACTGTGTCCAAATAGCTGGTAAAAATTATGTTTAAGTGTAGTCTCAGAAACTTAACACCTTATCATAAGTAGGGCCCTACCAAATTCACAGCTATGAAAAACACATCACGGACTGTGAAATCTGGTCTTTTGTGTGCTTTTACCCTATACTATACAGATTTCACAGGGGAGACCAGCATTTCTCAAATTGGGGGTCCTGACACAAAAGGGAGTTGCAAGGGGGGGTGTCACAAGGTTATTTTAGGGGGGTTGTAGTATTGCCACCCTTACTTCTGTGCTGCCTTCAGAGCTGGGCAGCTGGAGAGTGGCAGCTGTTGTCCAGGTATCTAGCTCTGAAGGCGGCACCCCACCAGCAGCAGTACAGAAGTAAGGGTGGCAATACCATACCATGCCACCCTTACTTTTGCATTGCTGCCTTCAGAGCTGGGTTGCTGGAGAGTGGCGGCTGCTGCCCTAGCGCCCAGCTCGGCAGGCGACAGCGCAGAAGTAAAGTTGGCAATATCATACCATGCCATCCTTACTTCTGCGCTGCTGCTGGCAGTGGCTCTGCCTTCAGAGCTGGGCTCCCGGCCAGCAGCCACCGCTCTCCAGCTGCCCAGCTCCGAAGGCAGCACCACTGCCAGCAGCAGCACAGAAGTAAGGACAGCAGTACCACAACAACCCCCTACAATAACCTTGCGACCCTCCCACAACTCCTTTTTGGGTCAAGATCCTTTCAATTACAACACTGTGAAATTTCAGATTTAAATAGCTGAAATAAAGAAATTTATTATTTTTTAAATCCTACGACCGTGAAATTGAACAAAATAGACTGTGAATTTGGTAGGGCCCTAATCATAAGGTATATCAAAACACTGGTATAATTATAACTTAAATAATAAAACAAAACAAACACTGAAACCATGAAGCTATTTGTTGGGACTTAATCTGGAATGGTCTTTGCTGCTATGTGTTACATACAGGATTTTGAAATGCATCCAGCATTGCTAATGTTAATTAATGAACTACAGATACAACACAGCATGACTCTTGGTTTTCCACACATTTCTTATACCTTTTTTTAAGCACACGGCAGAGTTGGAAGAGAATCAAATGGTTTTTTAAGGTCTTTATTTTGGTTATCAGACGTAAGAGGAAAAGAACAGGTAAAAGGCAAAACCATCCCCACAGCAAAAACAAACCACCTTGATTAATTAATACACCAATCCTTCCAAAAACTTTTGGCCGACTTTTTTTTCATAGTAGCAGGCACACACAGAAGCAGACAGTAAACAGACAGTTTACAAAGTCTAAAAAGGCTTATACAGTACAACATAATTAAAAAAAATAAGTATCTTAACATTTTTAACCTGAGTATTGAAATATGTTCTTTAGAAAAGTAGTTAAAATAAAATATATGGAGATATACCTATCTCACAGAGCTGGAAAGGACCCTGAAAGGTCATTGAGTCCAGCCCCCTGCCTTCATTAGCAGGACCAAGTACTGATTTTGCCCCAGATCCCTAGGTGGCCCCCTCAAGGATTAAATTCACAACCCTGGGTTTAGCAGGCCAATGCTCAAACCACTGAGCTATCCCTCCCCCCACCCCCCTTCTTCATAAACCAGATTTTCTGGAATTTTATTACAGAATTAGAGTTTAAATTTAGGGATGCCTAGGACGTGCCCTGCAAGGCTTACTTGTGCCTTAGCACTATCACAAGTTATTTTTTAATTCTGAGTGCTCTTGATATGTACAATTCATATCTGTAGTTTCATCTATCCCTTGCACATAATTTTCTTTTAAATTCCTGGATGGCCAGGAATGTGATTTTTTAAGTGGTCTTACTGATTTTTGATATATTTTTGTGTTGAGAATTGAGAAAGTGTTGTCCTGAGAGCCAAGATTTTGGCAACATGAATATTCAAGCTCAGTTGACTCTTGAGATTCTGAAGCTGTATCCTGATGGTTCTTCAGAGTAATGTTTTCTCCTGAAAGATTGTTTTCGTTACTCTGCTTTGATGCATCTTCTTTTTCCTCCATTGCACGAGCCAGCATATAACTAACCTTTCTTTGATGAGCCAAAGCCTCTTCTTTATCATTCAGCTGTATTAAAAAGAAAAAAAGAAAACTAGTTTATAAACTATTCCTTAGAACATCATCATATGCGAGTCAACAATATTTGTTTGCTCAGTGGGAACAAAGCCAACTTTGATCAATATGCCTTTTCGAGATTTTTTTTAAGATACTAACCAAATCTATTAGCATCCTAAGGATTTCATGAGGATTATCCAATTCTTCCATTTTCCTGCAGTCAGCATCAGAAATAAGCATGCCCGTCAACTTTTGTCCCAGATTTTTCTTGTTCCCTTGCAACATCACAAGTCCTGAGAAAAGGAATACACTTCATTTGAAATACACAATAAGGACATGAAAACTAGTATTCTTTAAGCAAAAAAAGGTTGACTTTGGGATAAAATACACATTTACAAAGTAAGATATGGAAGTTTATAAAGTGGTAATCCAAATTATAGATGATTTTCATTGGACACAATATGGCAAATGGTTTTGCATGCAATGCTGTGCTGGCCCACGCCAATGATAAAATAGTCTTTTTATTGCAAACATGGGTCAACAAAATGGAAACTTCTGGAACTGCATGAGAAATACACTTTGGCTCTTCTATAAAGACTGTGAAGTCCTTTGAGATCTACTGATGAAAAACTCAATATAAGAGGGTAGGTATTATTATAACAATCCCTACTTGTTTTGTTTTTTTTTTTATAAAAGGGACACTATATGCTAGGTTAAAAAAGGTTTTGTGAAAGAAATGTAAAAAGTTATAAGTCTTAAACTGCTAAATATATATTTAAATTTCAATGAAGATTAAAATAAACAAAGGATAAACTATCCTGAGTTAAGTCTAGAAATATATGCTAATATCCCACTCTAAAAAGAGTGTGGAAGTTTTAAGTTCTCTTTATGTTTGCTGAAGATGCCTCAGGACATATAATTAGCGAACAAAGACACCAGAATAATCAGTAGTTTCATGAAAACTTCTAAAATATATCCCATGTCAGAATATTACATTCAGGGGCCTCTTTAGCAAACAAAGAAAAAAACCTAGCAGATTTCACAAACCATAGCAGCAGTGGGTCAGTGGATAACACATGGGACTGGAAGTGGGTTCTGTTCCCAGCTCTGCCGTGGATTTGTGAACAAAGCACTTAATATTTTCTGTACCTTGGTTTTCCTATGTGTACAATAAGGATAATGATATTTACTCCTCTCCTTTACAGATCTCTTTGAGATCTGCGGATGGCCAGTGCCAAGTATTATTGATAAGAATGTTTTCTAAAAATAGTTAAAACTTGTTTATATATTATGTAATATTTCTCAAATTGCCTAGAGAGTGGGGGATATTCAACACACATTTCTGTGCTTAATTCAAAGTTGTAATTTCCTTACCTTGTGAATTTATCATACATCATAATTAAGGCTAAGATTCTGTCACGAATATTTTTAGTAAAAGTCACGGACAGGTCACGGGCAATAAAGAAAAATTCATGGAAGCCTGTGACCTATCTACTTTTACTAAAAATATGCATGACAAAATGGGGAGCTGCAGGCTCCCCACATCATCCAGGGGGGCCTGGGTTGGAGATACGGGGTCTGCCCACCACCCCTGGCGGCTCCAAGCTCGGGGCACTCCAGCTGCCCATGGAGGCTCAGTGCTTTGTGCCCTCCGCGGAGGCTCACTGCTCTGTGCTGCCCACGGAGGCTCAGTGCTTCGTGCCGCCTGTGGAGGCGCCGAGCCCCATGCCACCGCTGGCGGCTCTGTGCTCCCGGGCGCCTGCAGCGGCTCCGTGCTCCAGGCGCCTGTGGCAGCCGGGACTTCCAGAGAGCCCTGCTGCCCGCAGCAGCCAGGAGTTTGGGGTCTCCCCATTGCCTCAGAGCTCTGGGCACCCCTGCCTCCGCCCTGGCTGGGAGCTGCCTGCGGGGCAACCCTGCCTCCCTCTGCGGCCGGGAGCTTGGGCCCCCGCAGTTCCCAGCTGCCAGGGGTGGCAGGGGACCCTACAGTTCTGAGGCGCTGGGGGCTCAAGTCACAGAGGTCTCTGGAAGTCATGGAATCCATGACTTCCATGACCTCCGTGACAAAATCATAGCCCTAATCATAATACTACTATAAAACAAATGAGTACTATCAACAAATTTTTCTTTTATAAAAAAAAAAAAAAAAGCAACTAAAACTGTAAGTTAAATCTTGCCCAGAATTAAAATTTGTAACAATAAGCTTGTATAAATCCTATTAACAATATAAATCTTTTCACAAAAAGTCATTACAATTCTAAATAAAAGTTGTTGGTTGTTTTTTCTTAAAAAGAAAAGAGTACTCACCTTGTGCAGTAACTGCGGTTCTTCAAGATGTGTGTCCTTATGGGTGCTCCACTTCAGTTACTTCAGGTGCCTCTCAAGCCATTGGTCAGAGATTTTCCATTAGCAGTGTCCATTCGACTCACACATACCCTCTATACAACCACAGGCCACACATCAACAATATATATGGCTGCACAGGCAAATTTTCCTCAGTTCCTTCCAGGGGTGCAAATAACTTAAAGGACTTACCGGTACGCCGGAGTCCTGAGCAGGGGTGTGGCCTCAACCAGAATAGGCGTGGCCTCAACCGGAAGAGGCGGGGCCTTTCAAGATTTAAAGGTTCTGGGGCTCCGGCTCTGGCTGGGAGCCCCAGGGCCTTTAAATCACCCCAGAGCTACCAGCTGCAGAGGTGGCTGGGAGCCCCGGGCTCAGGGGCGAATTAAAGGGCCCGGGGCTCCAGCCGCCGCAGAGCTCCGGGCCCTTTAAATCACCGCAGGAGCCCTGCCGCCACTACCCTGGGGCGGCAGGACTCGGGCGGGGATTTAAAGGGCCCACGGCTCCCTGCAGTTGCAGGAGCACCGGACCCTTTAAATTCCCGCCCGAGCCCAGCTGCAGGAGCCCTGGGGCTCCGGCAGTGTTTTAAAGGGCCAGAGGCTCCGGCCGCTGCGGGGAGCCCCGGGCCCTTTAAAGCGCCGCCGGAGCTCCGGCAGTGGGGCTCGTGCGGTGCTTTAAAGGGCCCGGGGCTCCCCGCAGCAGCTGGAGCCCTGGGCCCTTTAAATCGCCGCCGAAGAAGCCAGTCCAGTCCGGCGCAACTGTACCGGACCCTACCGGCTTACTTTCACCTCTGGTTCCTTCTCTATCTGACAGTGCAACAAAGAGCAGTCTGAAGCAGGGGGGAAGGAAGGTGGATAGTAGAGCATCCATAGAGAGACACATCTCAAAAAAACAGAGTTACTCCACAAGGTGACAGGTTTCAGAGCGGTAGCCGTGTTAGTCTGTATCAGCAAAAACAATGAGGAGTCCTTGTGGCACCTTAGAGACTAACAAATTTATTTGGGCATAAGCTTTCGTGGGCTAGGAGTAACTTCTTCTTCAAGTAGTGTCCCTATGGATGCTCCACTTCCAGTGACTCCCAAGGGGTATCCCCACAGGGGATGGGGAGCTTTGGAATCAAGTCCAAGACTGAAGACAGTAGAGCAGAACCAAGTGTTGCATCAGAACTGATGGCAAGAACCAAGGCATAATGTTTAGAAAAAGTATGCACTAAGGTAGAGCTGCTAGATGGGCCTGTTTCAAACACTGGAAGGTTTTTGACTAAAGCTGTGGAAGTTGCCTGCAATCTTGCAAAGTCTGTTATTATCCTTTGGCGAGGTATAGCATCATAGCAAGCAATAATATACTCAGAGATCCACCTTGAAAGTCTCTGTGAAGATTTCATGTATTCCTTGAATCTTTTTGCAATGGAGACAGTCTAGGTGCTTTTCAAAATTGCTTGTTCTTATCCAGATAAAAGGTCAATGCTCATCTCAGATCCAATGTATGAAAGAAAGTCTCATGCTGAGTGGTTTAGGAAAAAATACCAGTAGATGAATAGACTGGGTAAGATGGAAATCCGTCAGCACCTTAGGTAAGAATTTTGGATGTGGTCCTAAGGAGACCTTGTCCTTGAAAAATACCATAAATGGGGGATTTGCCATCAAGGCCCCATTCTCCCCAACCCTGTGGGCTGACATGATAGTGACTAGAAAGACCATCATCATAGATAAATGAAACAAGGTGCTGGTCACCATAGGTTCAAACAGAGATCTCAAAGTATCTAAATACCAGTTTGAGATCCCAAATTGGAGTAGGATCCTTAACCTGGGGGCGGGGTCAAGGTTCTCCAAACCCTTAATAAATCTAGAGGACACAGGGTGATCAGGTATAGAAAATCCCTCTAGTGGGGAATGAAATGCTCATATTTCAGCCAGATAAATCTTAATGGAGGTAATTGATAACCCTGATCTCTTCCAGTCCAGCAGGTAATTCAAGATGGCTGAGAGGGGAGAAGATTCAGGCACAAGGCGGTGACAGCGATACCATTGATGGAACCTTTTCCATTTCTGAAGGTAAGTTGAGTCCCATCTACTGTTTAGTAATGCCTGCTGTACTCCTGTCAAGCAGGTGGATTCTAAGCCTGTGGACATCTATGAGCCGTGCTTGGAGATGAAGGATCTCTAGGTTGGGGTGAAACACACAATCTGCTTCCTGGGAGAAGAGATGACAGATGGTCAGAAGCTTAAATGTCAGTTGGACACACCGATGAAGCAGATAAGGATACCATCTTGGCATCAGCCAGGTCGGTACTATACGGAAAACCCTGGTCTTGTCCTGTCTGATCTTCTTCATCACTCTTAAAATTAGTGGTGTTGGAGGGAATGTGTAGAACAAGCCCTTTGTCCAGGGAAGGAGAAAGGCGTCTCCCAAAGAATGGTGACCTAGGTCTCCTCTTGAGCAGGATAAGGGGCATTTCCAGTTGCTGGATGTGACAAATATGCCCACCTTTGGAAGTCCCCACCTCTAGAAAAATCACATGAAGAATTTGAGAGTCCAACTCCCATTCGTAGTCCTGGGATAAACCCCTTCTGGGCATATCTGTGACATTCTGGACTCCAGGGAATTAAATGGCTGAGATCTGAATCTGATGGGCAATTCACCAGTTCCATAACTTCATAGTTTTGGCAAACAAGCAGGGAGATCTTGCTCCTCCCAGTTTGTTGAACATGCAAGCCATACCATCTGTCATGATCTTGATTGATTTGCCCCGATAAGAGGTAGGAACTGAAGGCAGGCATTTCTGACTCCCCTGAGTTCCAGGTTGATATGGAGACTGGTTTCCTGAGATGACTATCTGCCCTGAGTTATGAGGGTATTGAGGTATGCTCCTTACCCTAACAGTAATGCATCTGTTGTCACAGATATTGTTGGAACTGGGTGGATGAAAGGGATGCCCACGCAGACACTGAGTTGATTTTTCCACCAATTTAGGGCATTCTTCACCCAGAAGTGAACTGTGACCTGTTTGTCCAAGCTGTCTCTGGTTGAGGAACAGATAGATCCTTTTGAACCAGCCCTGAAAGCAGTGATAGTCTTGCATGCCTGGTCATGAAAGTGTAAGCTGCCATATGACCCATGAGCTGCAAACAGTTCCTTACTGTAGTGGATAAATGGCTACTATCACTAGAACCTTTGAGAACACCCTTGGGGCTAAAACAAGGCCAAAGGGAAGGACTCAATATTGAAAATAATCCAGGTCCATGGTGAAATATAGGTATTTGCTGTGTGCAGGATCTACTGCCATATGGAAATAGGTGTCCTGTAGCTTGAGGGATAAAAACCAATCTCCTAGCTCTACATAAGGGATTGTAATTGCCAGAGTCACCATTCTGAAGTTTTAAGACTTTAAAATTTGTTCAGTCATCTCTGATCCCACTGTGAGGGGATGGGACCTGTTCTATCACTTCTAAACGAAGGAGAGAGTGTACTTCTTGACCCAGTATAGTCTCATGAGAGGTGTCCCTGAAGAGGGATAGGGAAGAAAGTGGGAGGGACATAAAGTGGATGATGTATCTGATGTTATAATGTCCATGACCAACTTCTCTGTTGTAATAAGCCGCCTGTTGGAAATGGGAAAGGCAGTCTTAAAAAGCGGAATGGTGGGTGAAAGTTTGCAGCTTGCTAACTAGAGCCGAAGGAGGAGTTGAACCCTCAACCAACCCATCAAAACTGTTGTTTCGACAAGGACTGAGTGTTCGCTGAAGGCGGGTGAGAAGCTCTTTTCCTCTGGAATTTTCATCTCTTTCTAAGTATCAGGGGGTTGCCATGTTAGTCTGTATCCACAAAAACGAGGAGTCTGGTGGCACCTTAAAGACTAACAGATTTATTTGGGCATAAGCTTTCGTGGGTAAAAAACCCACTTCTTCAGATGCATCTCTTTCTACCAGATTTGGTGGTTCAGTGAAATCCAGAGAACTGGGCCAAGCACAATCTCTACGCAGTTTGAGAACTGCTATATCACCTCTTGTTTGTAGAGGTGCACATACCTAGAGACCTCATTGTGGTCCTGGAGTCTTTCAGCCTGTGCAGGGACTCATCCGTAGTCCCTGAGAAGAGCTTATGACCATCACAGAGGAGGGTCCTCAAAAGTATTCTGAACCTCTCTCGGGAACCCCAATAGCTGAGACCCACAACGCCCTGTACACGACAATCGTTGTGGAGATGGATCTAGCCACAGTGTCCATGGCATCTAAGGACACTTGAAGAGAGGTTCTGGATAATAACTGATCCTCCATAGTGATGGCCTAGAAGTGCTCTCTATACTCCTTTGGAAGATATTTAATAAAGGTTGTAAACTTATTGTAATTCATAAAGTCATATGGTGGCCATGATTGCCTGCTAGTTTGTGATCCAAAACTGGAGGGTCGTGGATGAGTACGCCTTTCAGCCAAAAAGGTCAAACCTCTTCTGATCCTTATCTTAAGGGGGAGTCCTGGCATAATGCTGTTTACCACCTTGTTTATGGCATCCACCCTCAGGGAATTAGGTGGGGAGGAAGGAAAACAAAAATTCTGAGTCCCTACAGGAAACATAATATTTCTTCTCTGACCATTTATTAGTTGGTAGGATGGTGGCAGGAGTTCGTCACACAGTCTTTGCTGGATCCAGGGGTACTTCATTAATAGGTAGCACAACTGGGGTGGGTGTTGTCAACTGCAGAATGTCCAGGAGATTGTGCTGTGAGTCTTTAACTTCCTCAAGCGGTATCTGGAGGGTGTCAGCCATCTTCTTCACAAGGTCTTGGAACTGGCGAAAACTGTCTGACATCGGTGGTAGCAGAGGTATAACTGCCTCGTCCGGGGATGAAGACGAAATAGGAGTTTAAGGGGTGGACTCTTTGTCCAACCCAGTCTCCTATTCTTCAAAGGTCTCCTCGTGTCAGGGGTTTGGTGGAAGAGACTGTGAAACCCTAGTCTCCTGGTGCAATGGAGCCAGAAGTCTGGCAAATTGCTCCCAATATGCTGCCCAAAGATCTCAGTATAGCCACTAGGGAGGCCTCTACAGGAGAGGGTGTGGTACCCAGGACTGATACCACCATCCCTGATATGGATAAGAATCCTTGTCAAAGTATGGGGTCCTGTAATGATGCGCGGGGAACTCTGCACTGATAAGTAGGAGACCAATTGAACGTCTCCTTCATCCTCCTCAATGTCCTTTAATGGGGAAGAGGGACCCAGTAGAAAAGGGTGGGGAATCCTGCAAGGTAGCAATGGTAATCTGGGGACTGGGGTCTCAGTACTGAGACTCAGTTGGCATCCATGAGCAGTGAGGCTCCAGCTTGTCTAACACTGACAAGTCCCTGGAGTAGCAGAATTCCTGGGGTAGCAAGTGGGTTGGTACTGATGCAGAAGTTGAGGTGGAGGGTACCGTTGATCTGGAACATATAGATGCTGGGGCCAAAGGTGTCTGATGCTTTGATTTTGCTGGTACTGATGGACCAGAATGCAAAGACACCACTGCTAAGTCTGATGTAGATGGTGCTGTTCTACAGGAGTGTATGTCCTGGGCCACTCTGTTCTTCCCAGATGGTACCAAGGAGCTGTGCTTCTCCAAAGTGCTCCAGGATCTCCCAGCCCCACCAGTACCAGAGGAAGAGTCCTTCACCTCCATGGTACTGAGTCAAGAAGGCGAAGCCTCTGACACTGCAGACTTAGAAGGAGATGGGGGCCTTTTGGGAGCTGGCTCTTGTAGTGGGAGCCCAAGGTCCTCTTCTTCGGTACCTTCTCTGAGTCCTCCACACTCTTCCCCCACCCCTCTTAAGGGAGACCTTACCCGAGGTCGATGGGGCACTGGAGACAGATGTATACGAGACAGACTCCTGATCTGACTCAGAAGTGGGTTGAAAGGAACGCTCCATCATCCGAAGCTTCAATTTGGTTTACCGATTCTTCCATGCTCTAGATTTTAGAGCCAGGCAAAAGCTACACTTTTGGGAGACATGGGACTCTCCCAAGCAACATCAGCACTTAGATTGGCCATCACTGACCAGACAGCTTCCTGACAAGAGAAGTAACATTTGAAACCTGGGAAGCCAGGCATGTCCAGCTAGGCCAAATAAGTTCCCCAGGGGGAAAGAAGGGGGGGGGGGGGAGAAAAAATTCCAAACCTCTCACTACTATCTACAAGTAATTCTAACTAGACACACTAAACTAACAATAGAACAGCAAAACATGGTGATGCATGCACAAGGTGGACACGCTAGAGCTCCATCTCAGTCCCAGGTTGTAAAGAAGGAACCCAGGGCAGTTTGCCTGCTATATAACCTTGGTGTGTGGCATGAGATTGTATAGAGGGCATGCGTGAGCTGAACGGACACTGCCTATGGAAACTCTCTAATCAAGGGCTCAAGAGGCACATGCACACCTGAAGTAACTAACGTGGAGCATCCATAGGGACACAACTCAAAGAAGAACAAACATTCCCTCTGCAATATTTACAACTGAAATGTGATACACTGTGCTACTATAGGATAACTAAAGAGATCAGTCTATTTTCACAGTCCAAGTTGAGTGCAAAAGTTAAACAAATATCATAAATGGTGTAAAAGTATGTTTGATTTTGAAGATCCCTGCAGTTTTAATATCCAATATGTTATTAGTGCCATAGTTAACGATTTTTTTCAGGGATTTTATTCAGACCATATCCTCTGAGTGCAGGATAAAAAAAATTAGATTAAAAAATCTAGACTGATAGATCCAATATACTGTTAAAGTTATTGTTAGTGATTACAAGCAAGTTCTATTTATGTACAGAATTCCTAAAATAGAAGTTGTGAAACCTCCAGCAGAAAATCCCTAACTAGATGACACAGTATTGTGATGTATTTACAATTTTCACATAACTTCTTTTTTCTTGATTCTAAGGATTCTTAGGTCAGCAATTGGATCACAGCTGTAAATGAAACAGAGTGTTGTAACTCTTCAATAAACCTATCCTCTTTCCTACTGATACTTATTAATTTTACTTAAATTCCAACAACAACATAATTATGAAACATCACAGTTACCATCCTCTTTCAGGCGTTTCCAGTTTATAAGTTTTGTTTCTTTTTTACAGATCTTATTCACTTGTGTGAGCCTCAAAGCCTGGTCTTTCCTCTGCATTAACTGCTGCTCAAATGCAATTCTGAAGGCATCTGCCATTATATACGCTTCTTCTTTACTCTTCTTCAGAGCTTCACACTATTTTAAATTAAGGAAAAAATAGAATGCATCACACAAACTAGGAAGCCAAAGCAGTTAAAAAAAATTTAGACTGTGTCTATTAACACAGATAGCAGGATTTCTTATACTATCATATGGAAAGAGCACTGCCAACACAGACACACACATACCAGGCCTTTATGGGTGAATGGAGATAGAGTAGGAGCTAGCTAGATACTTTTAGGGAAGTGGTGACATCAGTACTTCTTCAAAACAATCTTTTTTTCTTTTTAGAAGGAAAACAAACTAAACACTAGCTTGCTAAAAGAATAATTTTGAAGTGGGGATTGAAATCCTTACCCCTGAATGTGTGTGTATATATCTACATACACACACACACACACACACACATCCTCTGCACTAATTGGCTCTCCTGCAGTACTGTTTGCCCCTCCAGGACAGCTTGAAGAGGAGTAGGAGTCTCGCATGCCAGTTGAGCTCAGCACTGCTGTCACAACCAGGCTGTGAACATGTGCAAGAGAGTTCTATGTTATTAGAAGCTGAGGTACTAGTGTCAAGGAGAACAACCCATGTACAACAGAGCCATGATAGCATCATTTCCAAATCTGTGCTGCTCTTTGAAAAGGGAACTGTTGCCCTACAGCTGCAGGACACTGAGGAAGGATACCATACTTATAAAAGTAATAAAATAAAATAAAACAAAAATGCACTACACAAATTATGGCTTTAACTAAATCTATTCTTTAAGCAAGGTAGACAGGAAACACTTTTTCAGACTAAAACATGCTATAAATGACTAGAAGAAAGTCACAGTTGTGTGTCTTTAAAAAAGAAAATGATTGTAGGACTTGCTTCTTTTAACAGACAAGCTATTTTTCCCCACATGTTCTTGTTCAGGGTGCATTCCTGATGGACATTTTTAGTTCACTTTAATTTTTCTTAGCCATTTTCCTGTTCAATCCAAATGAATCTTGAAATTGATGACAACTTCTGTGGAAGACTGTTACATATGCACAATGGACCTTTCAAAATAATACTTAATCTTACACTATCGAGATTTCCAATGGGCTTCCAACAAACTAAAACTAGAACTCACAAATATCATTTTCCATCTTTGAGGGATTGAACTTAGGTTATTCAATTTTAATTGTGTTTCTGTGCTGCTGCATTTATTATTTGTATTGCAGTAGCCCTAAAAGGTCTAAATCAGGATCATGACTCCATTGTGCTAGGAGCTGTACAAACACAAGGGAAGACATGGTCCTTAACCCAAGGGACTTAAATATACTTTGAGAAGATGCAACAAGTAAATATGACAAACAACAGGAGGAAAAAGGAAGGACGGATATAGCTAACAATAAGTTTACATGGTTTATATAGGCTAGCTCTGTGCAAAACTTCTGAACAATTTCAATGTACCACATGTGGGTTTTCTCTCTCTGTCATTGTATTATATTTTCTCTCTCTCTCTCATACCACACATATACATTAATAAAAGCGTGGCCACAACTGGATATCTGCAAAAGGCAGCACTCTTAAATTAGGGGTGTGTGTGTGTGTTTACATACCTACTCACTTATGCCAGCTAACTCTAAGCAAAAATCAGTTTAGGTTTTAAATTTGTAACATCCATTCAAACAAATTCATCATACCTCTTAATAATTAAGACTAGTATATGATTACCATGCTCAGGATCACCTATCTTTAGCTTTAAAACAAGACCCTCATGCAGCAAATCTTTTTTAAACCGTCAAATTCCAAGAACATCCTCGTAAAGGAGCAGCACTGGAAGCTCAGGACTGCTCCCAGGTCAATGAAATATAATTCCACAATATATACTCTATTGGGCCATAAAGTATCCATTCACTGTATGTTGTGAGGTACTTAAAAGGATTACATGGGATTCAGCAACTGAACATAAGATTAATAAAATCAACGCAAATCTAGTCTCATTTTACAAATCCTTTTCTCAATCCTGCAAGCTTTTTATATCATAAAAACATTAATTTATGTTAACAGATTACATTAGGGCTCCAATACAGCAAGGAGCAGTTGTTACTATTTTCAAGTCCTCTCTGAATCCTAGGAATGATGATAATGTGCTATACAGGTATGGTGCATTTACACCAGAAAAATGAAAAAAGTTATGACGCTGTGTATATGTTTCCTGTTCTTGGCCGTTTTTTCCCTTTACTGATCAGTAAAAGTTTAAAACTATCAATTTGCTTAAAAACACCCACAACTTTTAAAGTACTCTAATTACAATTTGGAGAAAATTTGGGCTCTGGGTTAAAGGCTGCTGCATCTTGCACATAATCAACTGTGGCAAAGATTATAAGAAAAATAAGGGAGCAGTCCATCTCTGTTAAACAACAGGAGGAGAGATTTATAATGCCAGCAACTTGCATTTAAGAAAAAAATATGCTTGGACTACAGAAGATTATATGAGTTGCAGAAGTGATATTCCTGATCTCTAGGGCACCGTCTTCCTCTATGGAAAATTGCCACACTTAATACCTGAAGTTAGTGCTGAAAAACTGATTTGGAGGCAAAAAGATTTCTCTGTCTCTTGTGAAGTTCCTCTCTCTTTCTGGGAACTGCTAAATCCTCCCTACCAGTTGTGACTTAAACCTAGTAATTATGGCTAGTAGAGAAGTTTCCTGGTATAGATATACTGGCAAGCCTTCCTAGTATAGATGCAGTACTTTTGCTGGTATAGGTTATACTGGTTTCTTTAAGAAAATATGCTACACTGGCAAAAGTGCTTTATTGCCATTATCGCCATCTACAATAGGGCTTTTGCCAGTATAGAAATTTTTTAAAACAAAAAATTACTACACAAGCAAAAGTTTCTAGTGTGTTATTACTACTACTTATTTGTATTACCATAGCATTTGCTAAAGCTTGCAGAGACTTTTGAAAAGCACTATTTTGTTTTTGAAATGTACTAGACCCAAATAGCAAGTATATTCTAAACTTTTTCATGAAAAAGACATCTATGTTGCTCCACATCCAAGTTAGGCTACATTACCTCTTGTCTGAGTTGAAGGAGCTGCTTTCGAGTTGCAGCTGACATTTTAGCACAGGAACAGGGCTCTCCTCCAGAAGCATTACAGGTGCAGGCTCCAAGAACCGCCAGCTTCAAATCCAAGAGCATTACACACCAGTTACTCAAACACCTCTATGTGCACACACTAAGTAATTTAAAGAATCTAGATTTTTACCAATAAAAATATCTTGAAATCGTAGTGGATTGGGGTTAGGGAAACCCACATTATCTACACACACATGCCATTTATTTTTAATTAAAATAAACAAGCGATAAAAACTATTCAAACTTTACAACAGGGATCGGCAACCTTTGACACGTAGCCCACCAGGGTAAGCACCCTGACGGGCCGGGATGGTTTGTTTACCTGCCACGTCTGCAGGTTCGGCCGATCGCAGCTCCCACTGGCGCGGTTCGCCGCTCCAGGCCAATGGGGGCTGTGGGAAGCGGCACGGGCCGAGGGATGTGCTGGCTGCAGCTGCCAGGGTCCTTCTGCCACCGCCGGTGGTGGCTGGGGCACTCTGGGGGCCCCCCACTGCCCACAGGACTGGGAGCTGGGTGGGGGGAATCCCCCACTGCGGCCTGCGGCAGCTGGGGAGCTGCAGGGTCCCCCCCACACTGTGGCTAGAGAGCTCCAGGTCCCCAGCCAGCAGCACTGGTGGCCGGGCAGCTTGGGTGACCCTGCCAGTGGTGGCGGCTGGTCAGTTGCAGGGGTCCTTCTGCCGCACATCGCAGCAGGGCTGCTGCGGGAGGGTCCCCTGCTGCCAGCAGTGGCTGAGTTGCTGTGGTGCCCCAATGTCACGGAGGTCTCTGGAAATCACAGATTCCGTTAACCTGTCCATGACATTTACTAAAAATATCCATGACAAAATTGTAGTCTTATGCATAATGCATTAAACTTTTTCTTTTTTAAATTAAAAATGTCAAGCTATTCCCTGAATAAATGTGTAGACAAGGTATTACTGAGTTCAGCCTATGAATAAGTAGCCGTCAGATATTTAACAAATGTGGACATACCCACACATATTGTATATTATGAGATTATTAAAAGGTTTAGGTGCAGATTTTCAAAAATGCTTATGTGATTTAGGGGCATAAATCCCAATGACTTTCAATGGCAGTTGTGCTCCTAAATCCCTTAGAAGCTTTTGAAAATGTTCTCCCTAGTTGTAATTGAATACAAAAGTAATAAAGAGACCATTACAGTGTAATCTTGCTAGACTGAATATTTCCAGGAATGTGGATTCAACCTGTCATGTCATACTATTTGTCCTTGTCAATAGGGTTCTGCCCCAGAAAGTTAAGGAAGCCTTGGATATATTCCAGACTGCTCTCTGGAAATCTCAGACCTTGGATCATATAAATTGGAGTCTTAATCATTCATCATCATTTTTGCCACATTTGCAGCATGACAGACAGGATAGTGGAGTATCTTCTACTGACCAGAAGCATGGCTTCTACCATACAGCATAAGGACAGTCAGAAGAGTTGTCAGTATATTTATGCTGCTCCCTGAAGACCTCAAAAGCGGTCTCCTCTCATAAGAGAAAAGTACAGAATTTGAGGAGATAGTGTTAACATTAGTAGGATATCCTGATGCTTCTTCGGTCCGCTCTTCCTTTCCACAACAGTAGCAAAGCAGATAATTGCCCAACAGGCTCAGAGACCATTTATTGCAAGCACTCAGTTAATAACAGGAGGCATATTTCTCATTTGCTATAAAAGTCATACTGTATTTTGATGCATTATCAAAATGAATTTTTGGAAGGAAATGTTTTGTGGAACTTCATTAACTGCTCAAACAAAATGTATTTAAAAAAAACAAAACAAAACAAAAACAACAACAAAAACTTCCAACCAACCATACTTACTGAAATAAAGAAAAACAAAATTCTCACTTACTTCAAGACCTGTAATTTCTGTAAAGCCACTTTTATTAATGGACATATTTTCCTGAATAATCTTCTGTTGTTTTACATCAAGCATTGCAAGAAACTCCAAGCGCTGTTGATTCAAAACTATGAAATTCAACATTGAAAATAATTAGTTTTTCATGCTTCTAATCTCCTCAATATCTGACTTTGCTTACCAAGAAATTACAGCAGAGTGATAGCTCTCCTACAGTTAAGGTTAAAAACAACTTTCTGTTCAAACCTTGACTCTGCTGAGTGCTCTAAAATCTACACTATTAGCTATATTGCTTTGTAATGTGTTGTGCTGGGTATGGGATTCCATTCATGATCCAAATTTGGGGCCATTTGACCAAAGCGTACCAAGATATAGCCCCCGAAAAAAACCAGCTTCTCTTAAAGTTGAGAGTTTCTGGCAACTTTTTTTCTCCTTACAGATAGAAATCAAAACATGGCTCAGATCATTGCATCAGGGTCTCCAACATTCAATGGTTACCCCAACAAAGTGCCTGGTACCCACCAGCCCTTTGGGCGAAATCAAATTAATACATTATTTGAAAATGATTTTGCTTCTCCAGTTAGGCTCTTTGAAAGCCTTATGTGCTTATTCTCATTTCCAATGGATTATACCAAGAATGCACGGACTGTTAGTGCACATAAACTTGATAACTCAAGGAGTTCAGTAGTAGTTCTTTGAATCTGACTCATCCAGCCAGTGTCTGTTCCCACTGTGGGTCAAAATGCTGGATGGCATATTGCTAAAATCTGCCTCTGTTAGTGTGTTTACTTTGGGATAATGCATTTTTGAATAAAAAAAAAAAGTAGACGGGAATGTTTGCTGAGAGGTGAAAGGGGTTTGCTGCCATATGGAGGAGAGGGGGATAAGTGGGGAAGGGAGGTAAGAGGGGTTGGGAGCTCAGGTAAGGGTCACTGGAGAAGAGCAAGGGCATCTGTCAGCCCTACATTCTCCCCTTCTGTGTGTGTGCCAGGATCTGGGAGGCCTAAGCCCCTCTTCCTACCCTCCATGTGAGCTGAGATATGGGTTGGAGAGCCTGCAGGTAACAAATTAAAACATCTAGAAGAAATTACTATAAGGAGGGGGAGCTGGAAAAGTTGGTGGGGCAGAGGGTGGAGGAGAGAGGCACACTAATCTTCTCACACACTTGAAGTTACTATAATAGAACTGTCAAGGTTTTGGATCATAGATCAGAAGATTTTTCTCACTGGGTCTGTTAGCAACTACACATTACAAACGTTTCAAAGTACAACCACTATCCCCATCCTGCTATAACAAAATGTACAGGAGGGGGGAGGAGCAATGAGGAATCACATAGCAACTGTGTGGCCCAGTGGCAAGACCATTGGACAAGGACTATTCCTAGTCCTGCCACTGGCCTGCTGGATGACCTCGGGCCAGTCACTTCACCTCTCTGTAACTCAGTTTCCCATACGCAAAATGTGGATGATGTAAATTTCTTTGAAGCCTACTGATGAAAAACACTATATAAAATCTAAGCCTTTTGATTACCTACCCAGAGTAGTGTATCAACTGCAAACCTAGGTGAGAACTACAACTGTCTAAATGACCATTAACTACCTGTTTTAAAAAAGACCTAGTAAATTAAATGACAAAACTTCATTAACACAGAGTTAAGGTTGCCTTCCGATAGCTTGCACACTTCCTGAACCTCAAGTTCAGCAAAACTCAAAGTTCTGAAAACCAGGAAATATAGAACAGGCACTATCTGCACTTCTCCTATGCTCAAACACTGAGCCTACTCCCCTGAAAAAAATACCACACTTGTAAAACTAAAACAACCACCTCCTATTCTTTTACAACCTCTTGACATTTGCACACAGGATACAACCCAACCTTTCACCTACCCATCATTAAATCCACAGACTGCTTTTATATCCCATCTCACTACTGGCAATACCCATGGCAAGAAAATCCCAGTATCCTCCTACTGACACAACCAACACAATTCTGTATTGAAATGATGCAGACTGGAACTTCAAAGTATATATGCACCTTTTTCCTTTGATAACACACATGGGGGGGGGGGGAGACCCAGACCCACATCTCCTCATATCACAATCACAGTTCTATGATGCTCCTCAAACTAATCCCCAGATCTCCTCACATCACAATTACAGCTCTTCCAAGCTGCTCCAACTTATTCCATTCTCAGTACAGCTACACCTAACATACTGAATGCAGCTGGAGTGCATCACATAATTCTCAGGGGTTACTGGCAGCTCCAGAGGGACAGAGTTAAGGTTGCATGGGTGTTTATCTTAACTCTATTTCCTGGTTTGAGTTTTGCTGAACTTGACATTCTGGAAGGACACAAGGTATCACCACGCAACCTTAATTCTGTGTTAAAGTTTTTTCCAATTATTTGAGAGATTAGTTTAACGGTTTAAGCATCAGGTTTGGAATACCTAGACTCCCTAGAACCAGAGGCTCAAATTCCTTCCTCCTTCTAAGGAAGGGAGTCTAATGTTCTCATAGTGTGGACCATATTTTAATAGAGATGATAACTCATATCCCCTCTCCTCCCATTCAACACCATGTGACCACCTCTCTTTCCATTTACAACTACAATTGCCTACTTCAAAAAGTAATACTAGAAAAATATTCATGTATTTTTAGTTGTCTTTTAAAGCAATTTTGTAGCTACAAATAAGGGGAGGTGCTTGCATCATATGATCCAACCAGCTCTCTATGGACCACAGTTGAAGAACCTCTGTTCTAAGGTAAATAAGTTGAGTATCCTATACTATATGCTATGGGAACCTATAAGTTCAGATATTGAAAACTAAAGGTTCCATTGTCCTATATGGTCCTTACTATCTCATAGTAATTTTCATAACAGCAGGAGTTTGCCCTGGCTTTCTTAGCCAAATGTTCCATTTCTCCACAGGGAGCAGGATAGTAGTTTCCCTCCACACCTGAAGTGGCCGTATTTTAGTGTTGTTATAATTTGTGAAATACTTCAGATTCTTTGGGATAAAAAGCATATTTAATAAAAAAATATAATATTTTATTATATCAGTATTCTCACATTCTATACTTAGATACCAGATTTATTCTCCTCAAGTGAAACTGTTGAACCTCATTTTATTAACATCTTATTTCTCCAGTTTTTTATGTATTTCTGTTCTAGCTTCCATAGCAATTGCTTCCAGTATCCGCTTAATATAAATCTACACGTTTTATTTCACACTCCATTTCAACAATTCTATTATTATGCTGTTGCCTGTTTTTTTGCTGAATAATACACCTCTCACTTTTTTCCCCAATAAGGTCTTCTAATAAAGCAGCTGAAACAATCTGATTTGGATCACTATCAAACACCTCGCTGCTGAAGACAAGATAAACTGTCCATTTTATTTTTCTTGTCTACAAAATGTGTTGTACAAAGAAAAAAATCAAGTTAGTTTCACTTTTTTAAACAAACTCACTTTGCTTAGTTATGTTTTGCTACTGATCATGATGGAAAAGACACAATGATTCTTTTTTTAAAAGTTACCTCATTGTAAGCTCATTCAGAGTGCCCTACTTCATTATTTTAATGCAAAGAGTGGCAACTAAAACAAACTACCAGTGTGGAAGAAAAGATTTTAACAGTCAAATCATACATCTAACATGAATTTTGAGTCTACACTCAACCTATCATTCCCTCCTGTCTTCCCCATTCCAGAGAAAATACCCCAGATCTGCAAGGCCAGTAGGACTGAGAAGAAAAAGTCAAAGACAACAAAGATGGGTCTCTATTACTGAAGATGAATATCCTATGACTCAGCACAAATATGTCAGTGACGCTCCAACAGGTTGCTAGAGAGCAGTGCTCAAGTAATGGCAAAGAGTCACATTTTTAAAGGAGATAGTGAGTCTCTCTCTCTCGCACACAGACACATCCCACTCCCTATTATATTATGTAAAATATCAGTACATCCTGAAGTCACAGTTATGAAGGTAAGTTGAAATGAATCAAAAATTTTGTAAGCCACATCTGGCTTAAGATGGTATCTCCAGACATCAGCTGCTAACAGGGCCACCCAGAGGATTCAGGGGGCCTGGGGTCTTCGGCGGCAGGGGGCCCCCGCCGCCGAATTGCTGCCGAAGACCCGGCACTTTGGCAGCGGGTCCCGGGGCGGAAGGACCCCCCATCGCGGGTCTTCAGGGCACTTCGGCAGCGGGTCCCGGAGCGGAAGGATCCCCCGCCGCCAAACTGCTGCCAAAGACCCGGAGCGGAAGAAGCTCCGGGGGCCCGGGCCCCACTAGAGTTTTCCGGGGCCCCCGGAGCGAGTGAAGGACCCCGCTCCAGGGGCCCCAAAAAACTCTTATGGGGACCCCTGCGGGGCCCGGGACCTGGGGCAAATTGCCCCACTTGCCCCCCCTGGGCGGTCCCGGCTGCTAAAGATGATTTCCAGATCCAAAGTTAAACAAAGCAAGATCAGATGAACATATAGGCACCATTGAATAACAATGTGTTGGCTCTTAAAGTAAAATAAACCTCTTTTGTGATGCTCCAGGAGCAATCTTTACCATCATGGCTGGCATACAGCCCCTTTCCTGGGACCCTGAGCTTTCATCATCCTGATCCTGAGGGATGTCCTGACCAGACCAGGCCGAAGAGAAGGACCTGAATAACATCACCACCCCTATGAGCTCAAGCTGAATCCCAACCACCATCTGGGATGAAATGAGATCAGACTTACAATAGCTGTAGCCCACTTCAAGCAACTTCTTCTCTTTTCCCCAAAAGGACAGTTATTACCATATTTAATACCATCTAAGAGTTTGTCAAACAAGGAGATTTTCCTTCTAAAAGGATGTTTAATAATGTGTTTGCCATGGTAGTAAGCAGGCTGCGATTTCTGTATAACAAACCCCGAACCTTGTTTAACATAGTCTTTGTCCAACATTAAACAATGTTAACACCTTTGGCCCATATATTCCAACTAAATTAATACAACAAACCCCTTATGCTTAACAATCTCTTCCAACTTATATTTAGACTCTCGTTACATTCCCAAGACCCGAAGAACTCTGTGAAGCTGTCCATTCCATTAACAGAAGTTGGTCCAATAAAATATATTACCTCATCTATCTTGTCTCTCTCATTAAAAACAGTACTTTTAAAAAGGGAAAAGTATTGAGCAATGCAGTGTTTGCTTACTTGCATTTTCAGATTTAAGAGTTCTAACTTCATCTGTTCTGAGTTTCAATGTTTCCTTAAGGGCTGCATTTTCACAATATATCCTGCAGAAGTTGGAAACAAACACAGACTGTTTTAGCTTTGACATAGTTATTTAAAAACTGACTCAAGTTAAAAATCACTTGTGTCTTAAAATGTTTTCCTTAACTTTTTTATATGTAGCAATTGGAATTACTGAAAGATTAGAGAAAAATCCCCCTGCTATATTTTTTTCAATTTGCTTACTCTGTGCCTCTGACAAGACTGTGGGCTGGTCTTCACTACCGGAGAGATCCACGCTGCTGCAACTTGATGCATCAGGGATCGATTTAGTGGGTCTAGTGAAGACCCGCTAAATCGATGGCAAAGCACACTCCAGTTGACCCTGGTACTCCAGCTCTCCGAGAAGAGTAAGGGAAGTCGACTGGAGAGCATCTCCCGTCGACGCAGCACAGTGAAGACACGGATAAGACGACCTAAGCTACATCGACTCCAGCTACGTTATTCACTTAGGTCGACTAAGCCCCGTAGTGAAGACATTCCCTGTGTGTGTAATCAGTTTCCTCTTTTGTTTGTGAAGATTTCCCACAGCAACAGAAAGAGAAAAAAATATGTACAAGAAATGGAAGATACTGCATCATAAAATTCCAAAAACTGGCAGAGGGTTGGTGCAAATACCAAATATAGAACCTGAAACTACTTTTTAACTCTTTAAAAAAAAGCAACAGCTAGATATTAAGCTGATAATGTGCCTTCAACAGTCAATGATTCTTCGTGGGAGATTCTGCTAATAATATTTAGTGTACTGCCCATTATATAACAAACACTAAAAGAAACATTAAAAAAAATGCAAAAGTGCACATTCAAAGCCTTTGCAAATAAGAAACTTTTTGAAAATTTCAAAAAAGTAAAATGGAACGTAAAATACCTGAAAAACACCTGAACTTGAGAGAAAATGGAAGATACTATATTGTCACTGGGAACAGTCATTAAAAATATGTACAAAATACATACTGTATATACTCGTTCATAAGCCGAATTTTTTTAGTAAAAAAGGGAAGCATCAGAGAAGGGGGTCGGCTTATGAACAGGTATAGAGAGGGGGAGAGGTGGGACACAACTCCCCACCCACCCCCCAACAGAGGGGGCAAGCAGAGGTAGCAGAGCCAGAAGGGAAGAGGCAGGGCCAGAGTCTCTCCTCTTCTGGCCACACTGCTCTCCCCCCAGCCTCCAAAGCAGCTGCAGCTCCGGGGCTGGCAGGCTGTGGCCGCGCCGCCCGCCCCGCCGGAGCAGGCTGCAGTCACACCGCCCGGCCTGCCGGAGCAGCTCTGGCCAGGCCAGAGACATCCTCCCCCAGCCCGCCCCAGGTAAGGTGGGAAGGGATGGGATGGGGAGGTGTGGGTGTCCCGGGCTAGGGGTGGGGCAGGGAGGAGTTATACAGGGAGGGGTCATGTGGGGAGGTCCCGGGTTAGGGATGGGGACGTGTGGGGGGTGGTCACAGGGATTACTCCCCTGACCCCCACCTACTCCCCCCCCTCATCCAAAATTTCCCCACCAATTGCTGTCCTGGCCCATCAGGGTAAGCTGCTGGCGGGTCAGGACATTTTATTTACTTACGTTTACCTCTGTGCCTGAGGACGCTCGAGGTAAACAGTCTCGGCCCGCCAGCGGCTTATCCTGATGGGCCGTGGGCCGGGAGCCAACCCCTGAATTATAGGGTCAGTTTATGAATGGGTCATAAAAATTTGTCATTTTTACTTATCCATCTTGGGGGGGGGTCGGCTTATAAACAAACCAGCTTATGATCGAGTATATATGGTAATTATAGTACTTTGAAATATTTGTTAGACAATCCATAATGTCCATTAAAGGTCAAAATACAGTGATTTTATTGGGCACATTTGTCTGTTACGATATGGCTTTGTCCTTAGCATACAGTGCAAACTTCCTATTTCCTTAAGTATGGTTCTAAAACACATTTGTTCTTTTAATTCTTGAGTACATCAAAATGTAATGCACTTCACCTTGCATTTAAATATTTCCTGTTCCTGGAAGAGAAAGGGACAAGCCTTGTTTCCATACTTTTTGTTCTGATATTGTATTAATAGGCCTTTTCCCGGCACATCTCCGGAGTTTTTATTAAAATACATGTAATTACATCTCATGGGGTTTTTTTTTTTATTTTGTTTTTTAAACAGTTAACTGGTGGACTGAAATCTCTTCCTTTAAATATACATCTAAGGGTACGTCCAGACTACCCGCTGTATCGGCGGGTAGCGATCGATTTATCGGGGATCGATATATCGCGTCTCGTTAAGACGCGATATATCGATCCCCAAACGTGCTCACCGTCGACTCCGGAACTCCACCGGAGCGAGCGGCGGTAGCCGAGTCGACGGGGGAACCGCGGCCGTCGATCCCGCGCCGTGAGGACCCAAGGTAAATCGATCTAAGATACTTCGACTTCAGCTACGCTATTCACGTAGCTGAAGTTGCGTATCTTAGATCGATCCCCCCTCCCCCCCCAGTGTAGACCAGCCCTTAAAGGCAAAAGACCCACACTTCTCATCTTGTTGTCTCAGGGATCAGAAAACCTTTTGAAAAATTGACTGAGCTCTTGAATCATTGCAGCTTTCTAAAACTGTTTCTCAACTTCGGTTTCTAATCGAACTTTATTCTGGCCTACTCAGCAACTCTTGCTAGGCAGCACACAAGTTCCTCTTATATGCAATTCTAAGCATTAACAGAGTACCGATATACCGTTTTTTTTCCTGGCCCTCTTTTTGTTTGATTCCACAACATGTGAGATCAGCTGAGGTGCTCACATTCATGCACTCGTGATTTAAATGGAAAGGGTCTGATAGCAAGCCCTTATATGAGAAGCCCTTAATTCTGGAACTTCCTTCATCATTAGCTGGACAAAGGCAGAGTATGACCTTCAGGACATGCCAAAAAGGTCTATCTGTTATACCCAAGCTTTTAAGAAGAGAGGATGAATTAGGAGGGTGTAGGTGTTTTTAAAGAGTATTTGTTGATAATCCTGATAGGTTAGATGAGTAGAGAACAGCTGATAATTTGCAGAACATAACAAACAAATACATAATAATCAACTAATGTACATGTACTTATTCCTTGGTTCTAGATGTGTTTTTAAAAAATATAAAATAATCTTCACTGAAATAATTGAAATTCTGCTGTTTGGACTTCAGAGAAGTTACTCATGTCTTTAAATAATCAAAAAAAAAAAGTCTGCTGGGAGACTGCTTGTTAGTGCTCTCAATGTCTGTTGTTGTGTTATGTTACTAATTCAGTGTTTTTGGTTTGTCCTACATACCCAACAAGTAACAGCTGCTGTCAGTCAAAAAGCAATTTTTATTTAAATGTGGGGCAAGTGGTAGTATCACATTTCACTTGAGCACACTCTTACTCATGGCTATAGTGTACAAAACAAAAATATCATTAACCATTGTTTGACCCTACTATATGCCTGCACGCCACACCAGCATTATTTTCTACACCTCATTAAATATAATGTTAACTTATAAATAGTCCTGTACCAGTTGGTTAACATAAGGAAAGACAGATTGAATTGAAAGCTCAAATCAGCAAAGCCGCTTAACATATACTCTACAAACAAGAGTAAAGAATTGCGAGTTATCAACTTTAGTGCTCAATACTTAAAAACTGACATGTCTAGCATATTGATGAATGTTAAATACTTTCTGAGATCCACAAGGAAATTAACATGAAGAATCAGAAAATCTGGTATGTTGGGGCATGCAGATGACATTAGAAAAACTTCACCCAAGAGTCAACAAGATATTTAAAAATCAAGAGAGATTCCATAATTGTATTCAAATACCTGTCACATTTTTCTGTCCATGTCTCTTCTATGTTTTTAAATCTTTCTTGATCAAATTCAATTTCCCATTGCAAAGCATTTATTTCCTGAGATGAAAAAACAGCAATAGTTAATTACAGAAATGAGTCTAAAGCACCACAACATTTAGTTTATAAAAAAAAAAAAAAAAAATTGTCCATGTTCCAGACATTTTATCCAAGGACACTCTTGGTTCTGCTTTCCCTAATGTCAGAGTTCAGTTTCACTCTGTTACTGAGCCAACTAACAGTCCTCTTTAAATTAAAGCTGTCTTTAAAAAATACTTAATTAGTAATTTTACATGACTAGTTGAAACTAACTATACAGGAGATTTAAAAATAAACAGACCTAGATAAATATTGTGGAAAGCATCTGTAGGCAGCCTCCAGATTTGGTTACAAAGTTCTGGAATATTTATCAGGATTTACAACATGGTATTAGCTTGTCCTTTTCTCTGAACATAGTCGGAGGGCAATGTGACAGACTACAGGATTGTCTGTACATAGAGCTGCATTGGTTTAAGGTGTGATTTTAAATAGATTTAGTTAAACTGGTGCAAGTCTGGTTTATTTTGGTTTAGTTTAGAACAGATTTAAGCTAAACTGAAATAAGACACTCTTAAACTGGAATAAGAGTGCTCACATCAGTGAACAGTTTAATTGAACAGGTGCAAGTTTGTGTGAAAACAAGTGCTCACAGAAAGGGACATCCCAGCTCCAGTGAGGTTACTGGGAGTTTTGCCACTGACTTCAATGGGACCAGGATTTCACCTGGAGAGTTTAAGAGGGGATCCTCTGAAGAGTTTAAAAGGAGATTATAAACTGCTGGGGCTTCTGAAGTCCATGTGTCACAAGTCCCTATTACCTTTTTAGGTTATGTCATTCTGTATGGTTATTTTTCTTGGGTGATGCCCACTAATTGGGCGGTTGGGGGAGAACAAAACAAAAACCCAATAGATTCCTTTTCAGACACAAGGTTAAAACTAACTAATAGTTTGGGCTGTCCAAAAATTCATGGATATTATGCCATGGTTTCTTTAAGTACCCCTTTCCCTTCACAATAAGTGTTCTTCTCAATACTCAGACATCTAAGATGGGCCTTTTTGACATTAGACAGTTTCTCCTATGGGAGTTTCCCATACTAACAGTAAGCTGCTATCTGTACAAAGAATATCAAGTTGAAATTATTTATATAAAGAATATCAGTATGTGTAGAAATCCGACCTGTCTGGATGTAGCAATTAAAATTAATACTTGACAGATGGCACACTGTTAGATACATACTGAAAAATTCCCACTCTGCTTTAATTGTTTTACTGTGAAACTCTGTCACAGTTTCTCTGCAGTGGTGGCAGTTAGCAACAATCTTCCACTGAGGACACAAGAGGTATGTTTTGCCTAAATACATTAGGCTGCACTCAAGTGGATAATGGTAAAGTTCTCCAGTATCCAAGTGACACTATCTCATGGTAACACTGCAGTAAGGTACCTTGTTCTACACTCACCTTTTTGAAGGAAAATTCTCCAAACATCAGCGTAATGGAGAAATTGATGGTGTTAGCTGCTTTTGAGTAATAGTTCCATATTGGGAGAGAGATCAAGTGATTATCCTCCTTCTAACATGCTACCATTCCAAGTAATCCCTTTGCCTCACCACACAACAGTATATATAGTAGATGAAGAGGAGGAGCAGGTTTTCTTGTATTAGAAGTGGCACTTCTCCATTAGAAGTGGGAGAAGTTTTTCTCCCAACTCAACTACAATTACAGTGTACAAGGAAACTTCACTGTATCCAATAACTGTACTAAGGCCGCAGGTATTTCCAATGTCCTATCTATACTACAAATTGTAAATGTGGTAGCCAGGTGCTACAACTCAGTTTTATTTGCAGTGCGGACAGGTCTTCAGGATGGATTCCATGTGTTGAGGCAGTTAGGCCAGACATTTTCCACAAGCATTCATGTAATCCCTATGTCTTATTCAGCAGGAAAAACTGCCTCTTTGTGGCATATTACAATATAAATTCACTGCGAGTGTTCACTTAGGCAGTACTTAATTGCCAGATAAAAGGGAATTTTGTGTCCATATTTGAATGTAATCTTTTGTACTTGTCTAAATCCCACTTGTATATCCGTAAAATGCCCATGTATTGGACACCTTAAAGGCTCAGAACCAAGCATAACATTGCAGTAACGTTCCTTAGAAAGACAGACAGCTAACTGTCTAACATTTGATTAGAGATACAAGTTCAAGTCTTAAAAAAAAATGAGTTAAAGTAGTTTCAATTATTATACTTGCCCTCAACTCTCTCCACCAGTTTCTAATGGATCTACATTTATATTGCTATTCTCAGAATGTCTCTCCCCCACCTTGCTCCTGTGTGTGAAAAAGCCACCCACCCACTCATAAAAAATGAGAGAGAAAATGACTAAAATTGGAGAGTTGGACACCTAACTCTCTTAAGTTCCTTTGAAAATCCCAGCCTATAAACAAAGTGCTGTCAAATGCACAAAGTGAACAAGTTGAAAAACATTATTTTTTCTGTCTTTTCAATATAGTAATCTTAATTATTTGTAAACAGAAGGTACAAATGTTCAGACAGAAATGTGATAAGTTAACATTGTCTCCTTAAAGCTAAGTGGGATGAGACTTCTGTCAGCAAAACCTAAAACTGAAATAAAGTCAGATATGTATTATATTCAAAAACAGAGGGACCACCTTTGTCACTTCAGAATAAATCCTAAATTATTGGCTTAGCCTCACAAATTACAAGGAATAAAGCCACTATGATATTAGCATGATTTTGCAGAGACGAGAAATCTGCACCCTTACCTTTTCTAAAGCTCTCTTTTGTTCCTCAGTTTTTTGAAGCATTGCTTTTGTATGACTAGTGGCTTTATTAAACACTGTCTGTGAAAAAGATGAACAACGACAAGATCATATAGACAAATCTAACAGTATTATATAACTAAATGAATGTATCATTTTACATCTTGTGGAAACGGCCATTCTAGACTTAGGCCTGGTCTACACTGGGGGGGGAGAATCGACCTAAGATACGCAACTTCAGCTACGAGAATAGGGTAGCTGAAGTCAACATATCTTAGGTCGACTTACCTCGCGTCCTTACAGCGCGGGGTCAACTGCCGCCACTCCTCCGTCGACTCCGCTTCCACCTCTCGCCGCGGTGGAGTACAGGAGTCGACGGCAGAGCGATCTGTGATCGATTTATCATGTCTACACTAGACTCGATAAATTGATCCCCAATAGATCGATCACTACCCGCCAATCCAGCGGGTAGTGTAGACGTACCCTTACGTGGTATAAAGAATGATAAGCTCTAGCAGCTATTGGAAGAAGGAAGGGCAGGGGAAGCAAGTTAGAAATTAGAATAATATGACTTTAAGGGTTGATATCTCACAACCTGTAAGGTTAGAACTAACCAGCATACGCTTTTGGAAAGCTGGGATATCAAGCCTTGTTTTTGAAAGACCAAACTTTAAATCTGTCATTAGTCCCTCAGCTCAGCTGTTCTTTTTGGCACTAATTAAGGACAGAATGTAGAAATTGCAGAACCTGAGACTGGTTTTCAGTTCCCAGAACACGTGCGTGGAGACTCATGGAGAGATTAGGTATTTAACTCCCAAAATTAACCTACTCACTGGTGACAAATGTCGGCACCTGTGAATCAAAGGGAGCTCTTCTTGACCATAGGTTTTATAGATTTCAAAAGCCACATTTTGCTTTCATGACAAGGAGCAACCACTTCTTAAAAACTTAAGTAGATTGATATAGCACTATCTATATAAAAAAAAATTGTGGGTCAGAGTTGTGAATGCAATTCCTTACTGAGGGATTAAGTCACATACACTTCCTCATATCAACAGACTCATAAGGAAGAAAAAGAAAATTCTTTAAATTAAATTTACATTTAAACTGATTACAAAAATCCTAGTGGTTTTAGTATTCAAGATGTTAAGCTTTCAATAACAGAGCTGCAAACCACAGCTGTGTTTCAACTCCTGCTAGTCTTCGCTATTTTTAAAGTTTAGCAGCATTTCAAGAACATAGAAATGGCCATAATGGGTCAGACCAATGGTCCATTGAAGCACAGTATCCTATCTTCTTAAGTGGCCAGTGCCAGATACTTCAAAGGGAACTGAACAGAAGACAGTAATTTCAAATGATCCATCCTGTCATACAGTCCCAGCTTCTGGCAGTTGGCAGTTTAGGGACAAAAAGTTCTATACCTGGCCATCTTGGCTAACAGCTATTGACAGACCTATCCTCCATGATCTTAACTAATTCTTTTTTAAAACCAGTTATACCTTTGGTCTTCATAGCATCCCAGACAATGAGCTCCACAGGTTGAGTGTACATTGTGTGAAGAAGTATTTCCTTATGTTTGTTTTAAACCTGCTGCATATGAATTTCATTGGGTGATCCCTTGTTCCTGTGTTACGTCCAGGGGTAAAGACCTCTATTGTATCACTCCTTAGTTGTCTCTTTTCTAAGATGAACAGTCCCAGACTTCTTAATCTCTCCTTCTATGGAAGCTATTCCATACCACTAATCCTTTTTGTTGCCGTTCTTTGTACCTTTTCCAGTTCTAACATATCTTTTTTGAGAAGGGGCAACCAGAACTAAATGCAATATTTAAGGTGTGACCATACCATGTATTTATATAGTGGTATGATATTTTCTGTTTTTTTATTTCTCTCTTTCCAAGTGGTTCCCTACATGCCATTAGATTTTTTGACTGCTGCTGGAATGGGTGGTAACAGCTAATTTAGAACCCATCATTTTGAATTCATAGTTGGAATTATTTTTTCCAATGTGTATTACTTTGCACTTACCAATACTGAATTTCATCTGCCATTTTGTTGCCAGTCACCCAGTTTTGTGAGAACCCTTTGCAACTCTTCAGTAAGTTTTGGATTTAATTATCTTGAGTAATTTTGTATCATCTGCAAATTTTGCCACCTCACTGTTCACCCACTTTTCCAGATCATTTATGAATATATTGAACAGCACTGGTCCCAGCACAGATCCTTGGGGAACTTCACTATTTGCCTCTCCCAATTGCGAAAACTGACCATTTATTCCTACCCGTTGTTTCCTATTTTTTAACTAGTTTCTGATCCATAAGTGGACCTTCCTTCTTATCCCATGATTACTTAGTCTGCTTAAGAGTCTTTGGGGAGGGACCATGTCAAAGGCTTTCTGAAAGTCCAAGTATGCTATATCAACTGAATCATCCCTTGTCCACATGCTTGTTGACACCATCAAAGAATTCTAAAGATAGGTGAGACATGATTTCCTTTTACAAAAGCCATATTGATTCTTCCCAAAATATTGTGTTTATCTGTGTGTCTGATAATTCTGTTCTTTTCCCAAGAGGTTCCCCAGTTCCTAATAAACCTAAAACCCTCCTTCCTACACAATTGTCTCATCCATGCATTGAGACCCTTCAGTTTTACCTGACTTTCTGGCCCTGCATATGGAACTGGAAGCATTTCAGAGAATGCTATCAGGGAAGTCCTGCACTTTAATCTCTTACCTAGCGGCCTAAATTTGGCCTCCAGGACCTCTTTCTTTCCTTTCCCTATGTCACTGGTACCTACATGTACCACAACTACTGGCTCCTCCCCTGCACTGCACATAAGTCTGTCAAGATGTCTCATGATACTGGAAACCTTTGCACCCAGAGAGCAATTTACCATGTGGTTCTCCCAGTCATCACAAACCCAACTATCTATATTTCTAATAATTGAATCCCCCATTACTATTACCTGGCTCTTCCAAGTAACTGGGGTTCATCCTCAGTGTGAGGATCCCATGACATCATCTGGAAGGAGGATCCCAACTATGGGATTGTTTGCCTCTGCTTCAACTTGGAAAAAAAATATATTAAAAAAAATCAAAAAAAGATCCTTTTTTCTTTTAAGGCCTGTCTGTGTTACAAAAGTAACTTTCAAGGACCCAGGGTACTGTATGAATGATCGTTGACCCAGGTACAATGCCAATACAATTTTAAATGGATGGGACCTAACAGTACTGTAAATGGGTTGCGTAACTACACTAAAACCTTGGAAATTGATTGCGGTGGCTTTGATTTTAATAGTAAACAAAAATATCACAACACATACAAAAAAGTGATCCCCTAATAGTTATTAGGTATTGTCTTTTATTGTGAGAGATCTGGACATGAACTGAAAGAAACCTCTGATTTGTGATGAAAGACACAGCACAGGAAGCAACATTAGTAAAAGGAGTCAAAGGAAGATAGCATCCACTGACTAAAGTGGATAGATCCTATAAGGTCAAACTACCAATGTGCTATTATAGCGGAGCCTCTTTCAATAATAGTTGTGACTCTGTGTGGAAAGCAGTATTCATAATTGCTAGTTCTTTAATATTCAGATACAGTTAATGCTTTAAATTAAAACCCTATTAAATAAGCTGTTAATTTAAAAGCACTTCTTACCATATTTTGCAGAATTTTAAGTGCTTCTTCTTTTCCTTCAAGTTGTCTCTGCGATGCTTCAAGCTCTACTTTTAAAATCTCTACCTCCTGAAGTGCAAAAAAACAAAAACATAAAAACTAAAGTAAAAGCCAGAACAGTCTTATGTCTCAACAAGTTATGTTACCAAATGAGCTTCCTTCACAAGATAATCTTTACCTATTAATATGATTTACAACTTGTTTCCAATATGACATAATGCTAATGAGAATGCATATTTAAACAAAATGTATAATCAAGCATACATACAATTACTATTTTTTCCCATTCTCTGCAAATGTACTTTAAAAACATATGTTTGGATTCTGCAGTTCTTTTGTTTTGTGTTTATTCTGGCACAGGCTTTTGAACACTGTGCCCTGTTCTGCTTTCTTCTTTTAATTTTGCTACAACTGTATATGGATATTATATAATATATGGATACTATTCTAGCATTATTTTGTATATTGAGAATTAAGCAGCTGTCCAAGTAAAAAAGCTCCTACCCAACTCTATCCTCATTTGGATGCCTGGATCACGTTCCCTTCTCCTCTTACAAGGAGGTCAGTTTGCAATTTCCAAGAGTTAAAAAGAAAAAACACTCCCTCCCTCCGTCCCCCTTCCATTTCTGGTGACAAGCAACAATGACCTGCACCCACTCTGAGCAAACGCACACACACAAACACAAAAGTTCTGTCTTGGAACTTTAGGTGAGTCAGAGCAGAAAAGCAATGTTAAGGACGAGGTTTCAGACAAAAATGTCCCAGATTCTTTTAACCGAAGTTCATGTTAAAGATAAGAAGTCAGTCATGTTAATAGCTGAAATTAATTTTGCAGATTGTAGGTGGTAGAAATCTGACTGGCTGCTAGAACTAGATTCTGCTCCAAAATCAACACTGACAACCAGCATTTGTTACAGTTCCACTAATTCAGCAACTGATACTGAAATGTGCCTATATTTGGAGGACTGTCTTGGGTGTACAAATTGAGCCATTCAGTTGAATATCTCAAAACAAATGGACAAAAATAAACACTGGTTGAATTGATTCATTCAGTACAGAATATGATTGTATATGCACTACACAATCAAGAGTTCAAGTATTTTAGAGTTTCAAAAGTAGTCCTTTTCCTAGAAAATGACAATATTCTTATCCAGTGATTTTAGCCTTCAATCTAGACTATATAGGCACATATGCTTTGTATTTAGTTTCCACCTTACATTTGGTCCCTAGAAGCAGCACATGCCAAATCTTTGGCAAATCATTCCTTTGAAGTATTTCATGTTTAAACTGCAGGACTAAGTAGAGAATTTCAATAAAATATGCTCTCTCTTTTGCAAACTGATTCTCAGATGCAAGTGATCTTATTGAGTACAGAGTGCCTCTTGGGAGCTGCTGAACACCTTCAACGCCCACTGAATTTAGTGGAAGTTGAGGGCACTCAGCAAATCCCAGGTGTTGAGCACCTTCAGGGACTGGGCCCACATGTTATGCTGTTTGATGACTAATAGAATGCTTTCTGACTTGCATATCCTCTCTATGACAAAGCTTTATGCTCTTATCCATATACCCTCTTGAAATGGTTTTTATTTTTACTCTGCTAGAATGAATGCTACTATCCCACAGCTTTATCTGGAGGCTCCTATTTTGTTCTCTTTACTTAGCTTTTCATTTTTGTGGTTTATTTATCTTGTTACTAAGACAATACTAATGTGTAAAGGGTTGTTTTTTGTATTTGTTTTACTTTGATAGTAATAAGATTTGTGTTCCTATGTTTGTCCGCAGTTAATGGAAGTTGCACCACAACACATTCAAATGACAATTTTTCCTTGAACTGTACAGCATAGCATCCCAATTTACCAATATTTGATTAATAAATTTGGTGATGTTCCTTAAGATTTTACTGTGCTCTGCATGCCAGGTCCCTTCAACACAGCTGGCTTGAAATAGGCCTGCCAGCTTCCATGTTGGTGCTCCAGGTTTCCAAACCGAGAGTGTCATGAAGAGATTGCTGCTAAATGAAGTATTGCCCCTTTAAGGCCCTCCACACTTTGGGAATCTAGAACAAAGAGTCTTCCTCTTCATTGCATTCCTGAATTGGAAAATCCAGAGGGTACAGTGACCTTCAGGCTTATAGATCCTGGGGCACAGAATCTTTTAAGTCTCCCAACTAGCTCTCTGATTGACAGAACTCATGTTTACCCAAAAGTTTTGGGTATTCTAAGATCTTCCAATGAAATAATATTATACATATTTTATTACATTATAATAAGCAAGCATTGCAAAAGAAGCCCATTCAAGACTAGTACTAACCTCTATAGCCTCCTGAAGTTGTTGCCTTAATTCTTCATTTGACACATCAGAATTAGACTCTGTATAAAATTGATGAGATACCAACACATTCACAAAACTCCCAATTCTTTTAGTTTTCTTTACCTTTATATTGATAAGAGAGCCCATTTAGACACTCATTATCATCCTTTTAATTTTTATGAGGCTAAATAACACAGAATTACAAAATACATTAAAACAGTATCTATTATGTGGTCTGCAATATTTCACAGTAAAGAAGCCAAAGTTAGAAAAAGAAAAGTTTAGCCACACAGAGAATAAATTAATGTCAAGTGTTTCCTTTTACCAAAAAAACTCTTTTCCCCCAAATGCATTTTCATTTTTCCCTGTATATTTATGAAAAAAGGTGTTTTAAGTTTTCAACATTTAAAAAACAAGACAACAACTAGGTACCAGGTGTTCAAGAACTCTAATTGCATAGAGTGTGGATGACTTGCATGAAGCCTTGCAGGAATACATGGAGGGAAGCACTACACTGGATCCACTCATTCAACTCATATAGATCCCAAGTGCTTATTATGGGCAACTGCTTTTTCTCACCTATGCCCTAATCCTTCAGTGACCTCCATTCCACATAGGTAGACCCCTATGCAGAGGCCCAATGAATTCAACATGGTTCCATGTGGGCTCAAGCTCTGCTTGCATGGAGCTCATTGCATAGACCCTTATCACTTAGGGTGCAAGCAGAAGCATTGTGAAATTGACTGGGATTGCACAAGTCTCATAAATTTCACACTGGTCCTGCTGACACCAGAAAAAGAGCAATTATGTCGGACAGTTTGGTTTATGTTGGAGGGGGCCGGAGTGAGCCAGAGTGACTAGAACACCAATAACTAAAAAGGCATTTGAAGGAGGGGGGGGGGAAAGGAGAAGCACTAACTGTAGTTGACTATATTCACAGCATTGCCACCTTTATATAAAATTCAACACTAATAATGAGAAAACAGAGAGCTTCAAATACTGTAGAGTGACTTTTTAAGGGTGAGATTGTTCCTGAACTATAATTTCAATGAAATATCAAGAACAGATGTTTGATATTTAGCTGGAAACTAAATTTTAGATATAATTTCAGGGATGATATACTTAAGCAGCTTACAGACACAAGGAAGTGGAACAGGACTGTGTCATTCCAATTCCTCCATTAAAAAAAGAATAATAATAATATATGGGGATATGCCTATCTCATAGAGCTGGAAGGGACCTTGAAAGAATGAGTCCAGTCCCCTGCCTTCACTAGCAGGACCAAGTACTGTCCCTGACAGTTCCCCCCATCCCTAAATGGCCCCCTCAAGGCTTGAACTCACAACCCTGGGTTTAGCAGGCCAATGCTCAAACCACTGAGCTATCCCTCCCCGCCTCCATAAATAAAGAAAACTAGTCTGCTTCTTCCCCCGCCCCCTTATTTCCTGCTTTCTTTGTCAAACCTCACTTTCAATGACCCCATGAAAGAAGGGTCATAGGACCAGTAGCTGGAAGGGAAAAATCCAATATAGCTTCAACCCCTAGCATTTGAAGAGGCTGGAGGGAGAGCTGAGACCATCCCAAAACTAAACTGAAATTACAGTCCAATGCATTTGGCTGTATTTATACAATAATTCAGTGTTTATCATGCTAAATCAACTCCCAAAAGTCTAATGTAAATAAACATTTTTATTCAGCAATTCACATAGTCTTAATTCTGTTTGTCATAAAAATATCTCAGCACTGCAGAGCAGTATCAGAAAATATAAGCAGCATAACTAAAATTCTTAAGCATTATTAGACTTCTAAGGGTGACTAACTTTACGGTGACATGACATGAGCTCGAAAGACTACAACGCTAACTTTTAAGATTATATCAATTACCAATGTATTGTGCAAACATTACAGGCACGTCTTAAAAATATTTCATTAGAGGTTCTCAAAATGTTTTAGAAACATTTTGAATAAAGCTTCATAACACTCTTGTGAGATAGATTATTTTCTCAATTTCACAAACAGAGAAACTTTAGGGGCAAATAATTAACTAAAAGTTAGTCTTACCAGAACTATTTTGTCGGCTGCATCTAGTAATGCCACTTATTCCAAGCTTTTTGGATGACACATCATACAAACCATTGCATTTTGAATAGTGAAAAATTGCAGCATCACTTTCTTCCCCTTTCTTTAGCAGAAGCGGGTTGAAGATCTTATCAGACCCTTTCCTAGATCTAAATGTGTGCACATTTAAACCTTCCATTTCATAGACACCACCAGGTCTTCTACCAAGTCCATTTCCCAAGTCTCCACATGTCATGTCATCCTCTTCACCTTCCGAGTCTCTCTCCTCCTGTTTGCTTTGTAATGTGAACACCTCACTCATTGGCAATGCGAATGATGTCTTCTTCAGAACTCTATATACCTATTTTGAAAGGGAAAAGATCCTCAAACAAAGTAGCAGTTCAGAAGGGAATGTAGTACTTTGTCTGAGATGAAGTGAAAAATCTTGTGTTTTTAGAGTCCCAGTGTTTTCCAACACCATGTTCAGGATCCCAGAAAATGTCTACTGTGTCCATGAACAAAACACACTAAGACAATCTAAGTCATTTGTCGATAAAATTACCTGCTAGGTATGCAGGAGTGATTCTGGTGACTTGAATCTAAGATTAAACAAACAGATTGGTTTTAACTGACACAAAAGCAGCAGGTATTTTCAGTTTGTTCAAAGTATGTTTCTAATAACATAAAAGCATATCAGTGTTCTGGTCTCTGCCAACGAGGCACAAGAGAACACGCCTACCTATCTACTCACTAGGTTTCTTTACTTTAAAAAAAAGGCAGTAAAGAAGAAGTATTATTAGGTTTACAATTCACTAGGTACAAGAGTCACATCAAGTTCTCTGAAGTGTGTAACATTTAGTTCATGCACAAGTAATTCATGTACAGTAGAAGTATAAGAAAAATTATTCCCTTCTGAACTTTCTTGAATTTAATGGATTTCGTTTTAAACAATTTAATACTATTTTCAATTGAGGCTTGTTCAGTGATAGACATTTAATTTGTAAAAACAATTAAACCTTTATAAAGAGGAAAAACTTTATATCCTTTCTTTAGTCATAGATCACCTTCATTCTGTGTATATTATTTTTAGCATGTTGAAATGTCAACACCAGCTGATTGGTAACATTTTCAACACTACAATAGTTGCAAGCTGATGTAAACATTTCTAAATCATATCCCACTAATTTGGACTTTACCTCTCTTAATTTTCAATATGATGTAATAATAATTTGATAGCTGTTGGAACCACTAATCCCAGGATTTTTTTCTAAGAAAGGGGAGGTCGCCATTTATCTTTTAGGCATTTCCATTGTGCCCATCGCCATGATGTCTAGCACTAGAAATTAAGAATCGAAAAACAATTTATCTCCAAGCTTCCAAACTCAACTGCTGCTACTTATTTGGTTTACAAACTCAATTCTTCCTTTCAACCCTGTCTCCTTATCTTCTCTCATAGAAGAAACACAGTGATAGATAGTCCTGGATTATTGTAATTAACAAAAGTGTGTAAACTCCAGTCACATTTTAAATATATTTTGAATTCCTCCCAGCTGAAACAGAGCATCCTGAAGCCAGGAAACACAGAAGATCATGCTGAGACTGCAAGGCAAGAAAATCAAAGGCCAAATTCTGCCTCCAGGTATACTGGTAGTGCAGAGCTTCATCCTTCCTTGTGAGCAGAAAATAGCAACACAGACCAAAACAGGTACTCTAGAACAGCAGTTCTCAAACTGTGGGTTGGAACCCCAAAGTGGGTCGCAACCCCGTTTCAATGGGATTGCCAGGGCCGGCGTTAAGACTTGCTGGGGCCCAGGGCCGAAGTCAAAGTCTGAGTCCTACCGCCCAGGACCAAAGCTGAAGCCTGAGCTCTGCTTCAGTTTTGGCCCGCCTGCCTGGTTTGGCAGGGCTTGGGCTCTGTCTTTGGACCCCCACCTGGGATAGCAGGGCTTGGGCGGGCTCAGGCTTTGGTCCCTACTCCTGGGGTCATGTAATAATTTTTGTTATTAGAAGTGGGTCATGGTGCAATGAACTTTGAGAACCACTGCTCTAGAATCAATAATTCAGATGGACAGCCTACTGGATAGTGTGCATACTGGATAGTGTATGAATATTGACTCAAATGTTTATTCATTAGCAAACCTAATTAAATTTATATTCACAGTAATTTTTTGACAGACTAATGGATTATTTTTTTCAGTAATGTTAGTTGAGTGGCCCACTGAACAAATATGTAAAGTTTAAAATTGCACCACGCTGCTTAGAAACTCATCTATGTGTTGAAAAAGAAACACTCAACATACACCTGGCTGTTTGAAAGAGGATAATCAGCAAAGTCTGTGTCTAATCAGTTACTTATTAGACTCAAATTTATAAGACTAGAACAGATACACTATATAGGGTAAATTCCTACTCTTTACACAAGGACACCTAGAAAGATAAAATGATACTTAGACATTATGGTGAAGGGCACATTAGAAATACCACAGTGAATAAACTGTTGTGACAGTGCTGTGATGAGATCCAGTACAGCATGTATCACAGAGCTGAAACTGCCCAGTAATCACAATTGAATACTTTAGTTGGTTACAAACCATGATTTATACCTATTGTGAAAGAGGCTTATTTAGAATGTAAAAACAACCTCTGAGAGCCATCCGTAAGCAGCCCTCTGTATTTAAGCAGCTATGTTAAGAACATGATAGCTCATTTTTCTACTATCAGACTGAATAAAAATATTAAAGCTCTCAGGTCATTGTAAGTCAGTTGTAGCCAGTTACTGTTCAGTTAGTGCTTATGTGCTGTAGGAAGTTTCACAAGAGGTCCACAGACAACTAAAGATTTTTTTTAAACCAGGTGTGTGCACTTTTTTGCACTTTATAATTTATAAAGGTCAAAAGGCATTTTTTAAAATTCTTTTTCCTCTGCCTGTTTTTACACTAAAAATTCAAGTCATGTCTAGCCTAAAGGACTATATGCCTTTGTTTACATTGGGAATTAAAGGTCTGAAAAATCCTAGCTGTGTAGCTCCATCACCAGTGGAATGGATGGAGGCTACAGCATAGACAAGGCTCAGGCATTTTTACAGTAAGCCCATTTTTAATGTCTAAGCCTACCTAAACTTTGTCTACACTACTGCTTTCTCTGCTGCTCCTGAGGGAAACCACAGGTATAAAAAAAAATCCAGCTAGCTACAAGGAGAGAGAGTCTTCCAGTCTAAACAGGTCCCGAATTTCTAATTTTAAAATATAGACAACTGTTAACCTTTTCAAGTCTTCTTTATACATCCTAACACCAAAAAAAGGATTACAAGACCAATGTTTCTCCTTTTGCAGGACACTTTTGAATAGTAGTAAGATATTGAAAGTCAGGGCCAAAAAGGTATTCTGGTCAACATGCAGGAGTGAAAAAAGTAGATGGCTCTAGTGATGAAGCACCTAATTCCAGGAAGTGGGCGATGCCATTAACTAACACTCAAGAAATCAAACCGTTTGCTCTCCCCTGTGCACACGTGTGATTTCTCCTAGGTGAGGAAAGAAATTACACCTATGTACAGAACGCAGTCCCCGCACTCAAGCTCTGCAGCATCCCCCTAGGCTACCCATCAGCCCTGACCCCAGAGCGCCTGGCAGCACCTGAACCCTGTGCGCGTACACACTCTACCCACAGCACCCAGTGAGTATTGCTGCTTCAAGTTGTGCAAACCTTGTTTTATTACCAAACCCACCCGCCTGCACCCCACCCCCAACAAGACCTCTGGCCTTCCTCCTCCTGTCCCCAGTTCCCCAATCTTTCCCCTCAGCAGCCTCCCTGGAGCGCCCAACCCTGCAGCCCAGCCGCACCCCTCGCAGGCTCCCGTGTGCTGCATTCCCAGCCCGGGGGAACCGCCCCAGGCGGCGCCGCTGCTGCCCCTTCCAGCCAGGATGCGAGGGCCCGTCCGAGCCCGGCGGCGGGAAACTCCGCAGAGCTCCCCGCACCCGTCGGGACAGGCCCGTCAGCAGCCACCGGGAGGCTGCGACCACCCCGCGGCCCACGAACCTGGGTCTGTAGGCTCCGCAGCCGCCCGCGTTTCCTCGTCCCCCGCCTGCGAGTACCTGCAGCGCGGTCCCTCCCTCGGGGGCAGGGCATCAGTTAGGGCCGCCCCCCAGCCGGCGCGCTGCGTGGGTGCGTTACTAGCTTTCCGTGTGGGGCCTCAGCCAGAGTAGGAGTGGGGCAGGGCGGGAGAGAGAAAGCACCGGGGGAGGGCAGGTCGTGATGCTTCCCACCCCGCCCCCTAGCCCTGGGTGAGCCCACAGGCAGAAAGCAGCCAGGTGGCAGTGAGTGCATGGGCAGAGCTCAGCCTGGCACCCAACTGCCCTCTTAATGTAAGGGGCAGGGCTGGCTCTATGTATTTTGCTGCCCCAAGCACGGCAGTCAGGTGGCTTTCAGCAGTGCGCCTGCGGGAGGTCCGCTGCGGATTCGGCGGCATGCCTGCGGGAGGTCCACCGGTCCTGCGCCTTTGGCGTACCCGCCACCGAATTGCTGCAGAAACCGTGGGACCGGCGGACCTCCTGCAGGCATGCCGCCGAAGGCAGCCTGACTGCCGCCCTCATGCCAACTTGCAGGCCACCCCCCGCACGTGCTTGGTGCACTGGTGCCGCCCCTGGTAAGGGGACTGTTGTCCCCTTACTAACATTCAGTGGGGGTGTTTTGGTTGGCTAGCTCCCAGCCCTAAAAGAATGGGGAGAGGCTAATGCTCCAGGTCAGCCTCAGCCTCTGAGCCTGATTGACAGGGCAGGCAGGTTAAACAGGAAATCAGGAGGCCAATGGGGTCCTGTCCTCTGTGTGAGCTGGAATTGCCTGGGTCAGACAGAGTGGGGCCGAGCTAAGGAGAAAGCAGGAGGCTGAGCTGGGGAGCAGAGCCGTGCCAGATCCAGAGGGGCCAGAAAAGCAGAGTTGGGAGCAGAGTCACAGAAGCAGCCCAGGGAGAGAGCATATCCTGTGCTGGGAGCAGAGCTGCAGCCCCAGAGCCAGGTTGGTGAGCAACTGGGGCTGGCACAGGGCCCAGCGCAGAAAGATACCCCCAGCCAAGGGTCCTTGCAGGCCAGACTGGGAGGGGGATCTTAACCTGACGAGGGGGCTGATGTGGGGAAGGGTCCTACCACCCAAAGCCCGGAGGTATGTGGCCACCACCCATGCAAGTGTCCAACCCACAGCATCCCTGCAGCACAGCCAGGGCCTGAGAAGGAGACCTGGGACCTACAAGGAACAGACTGTAAAGTGCCCTGATGTCCAGAGACACTGTTTGTAATGTTCCCTGCCACCGAGCAGGGTAATGTGTTTTCCTTTAACTTTTCCCATTTTTTTCCTTATTTTTTTTTAAATTGTTAATTAAACAACTTGTATTTGCTTTAAATTGTATGAAATGATCAGTGGGTCAGGGAGGTGCCCAGTTCAGAGAGAGTACCCCAGAGTGAGGACACCCTAGACCCTGTCCTAGGTGACCACAGCAGGGTTGGGGGTTGAGCCCCCCCAGGAATCCTGGGCCCAGCCTTGTCCGGGTTATGAGGACTCTGCCAGACAGGAGAGTGGAAGGGCAGGGAGGCCTCTGGGTAAAGGAAGTGGGAGTGAGGACTCAGATCCTTTCACTAGGGTAGTGCAGAAGCCAGGAAAGTTCCCCACAATCCCGAGACCATTCCCCTGCTTACATTAGCATTTATTACCTTCTGTGCTGTAGAAGAGACGATGAGCTTTATACACAGAGATGGGGTATATGCAATTGCTGATACTTCAGCTCAGAGCCGAAAAGGGGTTAAAAGTTCCCCCTGCAGAGTGGATTCCCTAACTGACTATTTTAAATATGGCTTCTTATAACTTCTAATGCATCTGGAGCTGGCCCCTTTCAGACACTGGATTCAACACTGGGTGAACCACTGGCCTGATGTCCTATGACAATTCTTATAAGGCAGGAGACATTGATGGAGCATCCCACTGAGTTCAAAATAGTCAATGAGCTATTAATGGTTAGTGATGTTTGCACAGAAGATAAAAGGCTAAACTAGATGTAGAGGTATACAAGTTACATGTCTGTACCAACCCATTCTTTTCCTGAGACTATAGTTCTAGATGTTACATTCCACAAATCTAATACAAGTAAAATAGACCAATTAACACTTTTTATATTAATGTACTTTAATTTTCATGTTCAGAAAAATACTTTACCAAAAATACTTTACCAAAAAAAAAAAAAAAAAAAACAAAAATATACTTTTTTAAATTAATAAAATAAAATTTTTAAATAAAAAAAAAAAATTAACAAAAAAAAATTAAAAAAAAAAAAAAAAAAAAAAGCCAAAATTTGCTTTATGGAAGTACACACAGAACTTGTTTGCATTATAGTCCTTCAAATCAATCTGAACAACCACTTAAGACATTTTTCCTCTTCCAGCAGGTGATAAGTTTAAGCAACTCTGGCAGTTTCTTACTCTAAGATTCTGTAGTCTTTATTCAAGCAACACTCCCATTGTGTTCAGTGGGAATGTAACTTGCAGGATCTGGCTCAGAGAGCTCACAACCCACCATGAACAAACAAGATAAACCCATCCAAATTAAACGCTATCCTTTCACACAGATCTTTGTTAACAGAGTCCAATCACATCATTTCCATGCACCCAGGCAACTCAAACAGTTACAGTGAAACCTATAAATAATGACGAGCAAGGAGCCTGCTAGTATTGTAGCTGTAATAACAGCTGGATGCATAATGTAGTACAATTAATAAAGAGGGATTCTTGCAGGGACTGACATTTAACTGGCCATTATGACAGGTGACCACAGGCACTGAAGTTCAGGTTTCACTGTAGTCACTTACATCTGTCTTCAAACAATAATTCACATTCCCCTTTCCACAAAATGATATAGTGCTGCTTCTTTAAAACTTTCCATTCACAAAAACTTTAAAATTCACCCAAAGTGAATAAAATAATCAACATAAAATGAGCAATGGTTTACGTTAGGGAGAAATATTTGATGATATGCTGCTATGAAGAAGCTTCTGCTGTTTTAAAATATCTTAGTATTTGAAAACAGCTCACAAAAGTCATGCATTTCACATACCTACCATGAACATAAGCTTTCAAATATATACTCACTCCATTGTAGCCTGGAGCTTTCTCTAATGTAAGAACAGCCTTTGTGTGCTCCTGATTTCCCTCTATAACCATTTTATAATATAGATGCCAGCTCCTCTTAGTACAAAATCCATCCTTCAGTGGTTGGCATTATTTTAATTTAACCATATCAGATTCATCAGTATGATCAATCATTATTATAATTCCTCAGTTTTTCTCAGATTAAAAAGTTATCATTGTTCAATTGCACTTCAGTGACTAAAAAAGGTTAGTTTACCATGCCACAATTACAAATTTCATTTATTGAATGGCCAGAATAACCTGGAAAAAAAAAAAAGTCCAACATGTTCCTTTTTCCTCAGAATTCAGTTGTTGTCTTTCATCCACTGCTCAATCCACTGTATAATCTGATCTAAATTCCGCTCCAGGTCCTCTGGCGTGTTACTAGGCAACTGGTGTACAATTTCTTCCTTATAAGATGACATTGCCTCTTCATAAATAGTCTGGAAAATCTCACATTGAATGTTGTCCTGTAGTTTTTTCCCTTTGTACCCTCTAAACACAAAAACAAAAAACACACACACATTTAAAAAAAAATAAGAGGACTTTATATCCTTATTTTATACAAAACCCTGAATTTATACTCTTGAAAGGCTCCTGTGAATCTGCATGACAATTCACCTTCATTTACTCCACTGATTTACCTGCTTTCAAGTCTGTCGTACAGAAATGAGTTTTCAGTGCGAAGTACAAATACTATATGAAACCAGCGTTCTGGGAAGAAGTCACAGCCATGATAATCAACAATAACTCCACCTTCATTCATTTTGTCTTCTAGTTCATCAATTACCTACAGAAAAGTCAGACAAAGGCGCAAGAAAACTAGATGCAGCTTCTTTGTACAGTAAAAGCTTTGTTATCTGACAAAGTTGGGGGAAATGAGGGACTGCTGATAAGTAAAAAATTCTGATTAACTAAGAGGGAGGAAGTTTGGGGCTGGGGGTTGGGGCCTGGGAGGAGGTGCAGGGCATGGGCTCTGGGAGCGAGTTTGGGTGTGGGAGGGGCCTTGGGGCAGGGGTGCTGGATCTGGGCGGCGCTCACCTTAGGCAGCTCCCCGCAAGCAGCGATGTGTACCTGCTGCTCCTAGGTGGAGGCATGGCTAGGTGGCTCTGCACGCTGCCTCCCCCTGCAGGCACCGCCCCCACAGCTCCTAGAGCCCGCGCCCTGCACCCCCTCCCACACTCCGAACCCTTTGTGGCCGTTCCTCTGCCTAGGAGCAGCAGGGACATGTCGCTGCCTCCGGGGAACCACGCAAAGCCAGATAGGAAGCCTGCTGGCCCCACACCAACCAGACTATAAACCAAACTTTCAATGAAGAACAGAAATGCCGGTTTAAAGAGTTTTCCAGCTGGTAAAGTGCCAGATAACACAGCTTTTACTGTAATTAACCCCACCCCCATCTTCAATATGCTAGATTTTTAAGTTGGACTCACTCGGTCTTCATCCAAAATTGGGCATTCATATTCCTCATCAAAGCCTTCATATAATTCCCCTATAGAAAAAAAAAAAGAGTCCACATTATTTTGTGAGATAATGGTAGTACAATTAAACACATTTATGTTAATCTGACACTGACAGTCAAAAGAAATTGTTTATTTTTCAAATTCTTTAAAATCTATTGTATAGGATTTTTTCAATAAAACAAATGCCATGGATAAAAGCATTAGCTTGAACATTAAAGCCAGGTGGATTGATTTAAATCAGCAAACAGGAAACCTGGATTTAAATAACTGATTTTAATCATGTTTTGCATTTGAACATTTTAGTTATTTTCCTAAAGAAAAAAGTTGATTCTTCTTGGTTAGTACCAATTAACATACTGATTTTCAACTAAATATGGCCTTTACACTAAATTTGGTGCTTCTTTTTGCTAACCAGGAGGACACTACATCTATACAAATGTATTTAAGCAATTATATAGCTTAATTTACATTTATACAAATTCTTGATTTTTACAGTTATTATTTTAGAATATGGTTAATGATGCATTTCTTATTTACTAGATGATTAATTTATTTGTGATTTATGTTAGGCTCTCTTTAGATTAATATTTATTTAATAAAAATTCTGTTATTATGCATTTTTAATTGAAGCACCTTAAGATACATAAGAAAAAGGTTTATCAAAACATGTTTTGCACTTAAAACTAACTAATATATTAAACAAATGATTACTCTCTGCACTTAGTGAATCAAAATGATTATTTCTGGCCTCTATGTCCTTCAAGATTTTAGAACTAGTAGATATCATCCTGTTGCAGCTAGTTTTTGATTCATAGATTGGAAGAGGAAAACAAGTGCTCCTTCTTTTTCAACTTCCAATTGGTTTCCTAATTTTATATGAACTAGTTGAATAAACTGAAAAGAAGAAAATATTCTCTCTGCACCTCAGAAGAGGCTACAGCTGTCAAAAGCTGCAACAAACCCCGGTGCCAACTCTGCCCGCATATCTATTCAAGGGACACAGTCATAGAACCTAACCACATCAGCCGCACATCTACCAATGTGATATATGCCATCATGTGCCAGCAATGCCCCTCTGCCATGTACATTGGCCAAACCAGACAGTCTCTACGCAAAAGAATAAATGGACACAAATCTGACATCAGGAATTATAACATTCAAAAACCAGTAGGAGAACACTTCAGTCTCCCTGGACACTCAACAACAGACTTAAAAGTGGTAATTCTTCAACAACAAAAACTTGAGAAATTGCAGAACTGAAATTAATTTGCAAACTGGACACCATCAAATTAGGCCTGAATAAAGATTGGGAGTGGATGGGTTACTACAAAAACTCATTTCCCCCTGCTGATACTCACACCTTCTTGTCAACTGTTTGAAATGGGCCACCTTGTTCACATTGGCCTCATTAGCACCACAAAAGTGATTTCCACCTCTTCTTGTCAACTGTTGAGAATAGCCCACTTCCACCTTAATTGAATTGGCTCATTAGCACTGACCCCCCACTTGGTAAGGCAACTCCCATCTTTTCATATGCTGTGTATTTATACCTCCCTACTGTATGTTCCACTCCATGCATCTGATGAAGTGGGTTTTAGCCCACAAAAGCTTATGCCCAAATAAATTTGTTAGTCTCTAAGGTGCCACAAGGACTCCTTGTTGTAAAAGCTGGTTTAGCACTTCAGAGAATTCTGGTTCTAGGTGCATAGCCATTGACTTCCACCAGTTCAGTGGTCTGGGGTTTCTTTAAAACTTGTCTGCAAATATGTACTGCTTCATATTATTTCTGGTATTTAATTTAAATGACTAACAAATTATCATAAGTGTAGACCTTTACATTGACAACCTATTTCAAGTTTAAAGTTTATTTTTTAAAAATCCTGTTTTTAATTTAAATAAAAAATCCAATTCATTTTAAAAATATCAATTTTTATCCACACTTTATTAAAAAAATCTGTCATACCACAAGCTTCTTAGTACCGAATTATGCCTCCATATGGCAAAGCTGCTCAGGGAAACGAGGACATGAGGTGCAACTGTATAAGGGTGGGAAGTATGGTGAGCAGCTGGTCGTGCTACACCTTTAAAAAGTCACAGTTAACACTTTTCCAAGTGTTTATCTTTCAGCTGTCTCAGGGCTTCATCCTGCAACCCTCATGCCTGTAAGCAGTCCTCACTGATGCAAATAGTCCAACTGATTACAAAGGCCTGATCTTGCACCTGAATCTACACAAGCAGACCCCCATGGGCGGTGGGTATCATAGGCTGGGGAGGCTCTGCCTCTCCAAACAGCCAGGTGTGGCCCTGCCCCCATTCCGCCCCATGCCCTCCCTGCTTCGGGGTTCCCCCTGTGCAGTGGCCCTGGCTTGGCCTGGGGCCACGCCACCCAGCACGCTGGGGGAACTAGCCTAGGCGAGGGCCAGCGGCCACAGTGTAGGAGCTCTAGGTTCCAGCAGTTGTGGAAGAGGCGAGACCTTGTGTGGAAGGGGCAGGGCTGGGGGATAGCCTTCCTCAACCAGCAATTCACATGTCAGCCATGCAGACCCCTGTATCCACATGGGTCCACTTGAAGGAAAGGGGCCAGAGGGGCTGTTTGCATGAATGAGGATTGCAAGACAGAGCCCTGAGTTTGTAGGGGGAAAAAAAAATCTTTTATTTGAGAAATGGCATATCACATAATTAGACTGGAATGTAATGCCTATGCTCAAGGGAGCAGAGTTAAAGTTATGCACGAGACTTTGACTTTAGCATCTCCTGAGTGCCTTATTGTGCAACCTTAATTTTTCTCATAATTTAGTTCTTTAGATGGAACAAATAAATACAGTACTGAGCACTAAATCACGCTCTTGCTTTTATACTGGTGAGGAAGATAAATAAAAAGGAAGGGGAGGGGAGTAGGCTGTCAAAAAAGAAGTCATTTGCTAATATCCCTATTATTCTAACCTGGCTTGTCAGCACTAAGGTAGGACTTTGCCTTAAAATATAATCAAATCACATTTGGAGAGATTGAGGAAAGAAAGAAAACAGGGCAAAGTATAAGAAAAAATGTGTATAGTGGACATCAGTCTGAACTGTAGTTTGTAAATGCACTCAGTATGAAGGACAGATACATGGTCAATATGGTAGCATCCTATTAGATGATTAATTTAACAAGGAATACTTATTATTTTAACAGGATTTACATGAACATAAGTCTAGTATTTATCTCAAAAGAAATTATTTACAAGCTCTCCTAAGTGTATCACGCCCATCAACCCACAAAAAAAAAATATATAATTTATACAACATACCTTCTTTTGCCAAATCACCCACATTAATGTATGTTGCTCCTACTCTTGCTGCAAGCTCTTTGCCCAGTGTAGTCTTCCCTACACCAGGAGTACCTATAAAACAAATTATATAAAGTGATATGTTATTTAAATCAATGCCATTCATATAATGTATTTGTATCATACCTAACATAAGTACTTTAGCAAAAAAATACATTATGGTACATCACAACCATAAACTCACTGATAAACAAACACAATTATGTTAAAATGACTTAAAAATAAAGTTTAGATTTAAAGAAACCAAGTCAGCTGTGCAGATCTTAAAGGCCACAAATGTTTCTTTAAATAAGTCAGCCAGATAAGTGCACCAGAAGACCCCACAACAAAATAACCACCACCAAACACCCGACCCCCACAGAATAACAGAGGAGAAGGGGGAGAAGAAAGTTCGGCAAGAAAATACAAATCTGAATGGCATCAACAAATAAAAGTGAAATCTGCTCTACACTATGCAATTTAAAACTGACCCAAACTGACTCTGGTATCATATGGTCATGGTAAAGTCCTAGCAACACTCTGAAACCCTAAGTTTGAAAGCCAGTTGTCAGACTACTTGTGTGAATGCATCACTGCCATTCACGGCAAAGAACTGATGGAAAAAAATTCCTCCGTCAGACCGTGACCTATCGAAAGCTGATAATGGATCTAACAAAATTAATGAAACATGCAATGGGATCACTAGCCTTTGCAATCGTTAAGCCACTTAACCCAAGAAGTGGGCTGTAGCCCACGAAAGCTTGTGCTCTAATAACTTTGTTAGTCTCTTAAGTGCCACAAGTACTCCTGTTCTTTTAACCCAAAGCAGTTCCCTAGTTTCACGACCACTCCCAGATCCCCACTGGCAGGGACAAAGGAAACGAACATTTGCAGACTCGGCTGCAGTGTCGCTATGAATCTCGTACTGACCGCTCAGGCCAGCAGCGAACCCCTCTTCGCTCAGTGACCATGTGCAACGTGGGGACCCGCGGCTCAGCCTGCCCAGGGCAGGCGGCGGGGCGGCCCCGCGCTGCCCCGGCGCACGGGCACGGCTCTCACGGTCTCTTACCCGTAAGCAGGATGTTGGGCCGCCGCATGTCTGGCGTCTCGTCGGCTGTTGGGATGAAAGCAGCAACTAGTCACCTAGGAGACACGTGAGCACCTTGCCGGGGCCTTCCCTAGCCTCCGGGCTCGGCGCACACTAAGGTCGTCAGCAGCTGCCCCACCGCCGCTTGAGTTGTTTGTGGTGGCTCCCTTTGGCGAGGGTGCGGGGCAGGCGCTGTGCGGGCAGCTAAGTGCCGCGGAGCGCGGGAGGTCCCTGCGGTAGTAGAAGGCTGGGTCGGTCTTCCCTGCGCTGCTCTTCTCCGCTACGGGGAGGCCTCGGCGGCTGCGCGCCCCTGGCCTGCTGGTGCCTCCCCCTCGCCGGAAGCGGGTGGCCCAGCGGCTGAAACGCGCTGTGCCCAGGTGTTTGTGCTGTAGGGTCCCGCGAGCTCGATCTCCGCCCGAGCCCGGCGACGGGCCCGAACTACAGGGGGAGAGAGCAACTCTGTCCGCTCGCCCGCCCCAGCACCCGTCTGGGACCGTGACAGCAGCGGGGAGGGAGCTCTGAGTTTACCGGGACTGGGCCCCTCGCCTGGTGCAGGCGGGGCCCCTGATTAGCCACGGATGGGCCCGTGTACACTGCAGCGAGAAGCGAGTCAGGGGAGCTGGTATCGACAGCCAGACTGTGCCCGGACACGGTTACAGCCAGTGCCAGGGAAAGCTTTACGCTGAGTGTCTCTGTAACCGGGTCACTGCCCTTGGGCAGGGTAGGGCATAACCCAATTACAGGGATGCAGCTCAGTCCCGCCCACGCTACAGCTGGGTTGTAACCGCCCTCGGTCCCCCACCCCCCTCTCAGTCTCCTTTGTAGAGCAGATAGGATGTATTTTTAACCTTGTATTTGCATATACATTTATTTAAATATCACTTAGTAATTCACATAGGTTTCAGTTAGATGACTAGTTAATCTTTAATGGCTATAAATGCTTTAGATTCTTTTCCTCAAGAAGGAAAAGATTATTCTTAAGGTCTGTTCCCGCACTTTTCAGTTTCAGGTTACTTTCTTTAATGTGCTACTGGTCGTACGCTGCGGATGGGAATGATAAAGGTTGATGATGTCAAAAAATTCTTCTAGAAGAAAGATAGTGCCAACTAAAGTAGGTGATAGATAATAAAAAATATTTTAAAAAATAAATTGTTTTGGATTGTGTGTGTAAAGTGGAGCTTTACTCTTGCTACAGCACAAGCACATCTTGATATAAGTGTGTGTAATTAAATATAATTTATGATATAGCAACAAGCCATTCCTACTCTTATATCTTAATCAGAAACTTAAGTGACGGCAAGAAAGGGGGGGGGAGGCAAAAAATTATTTGCACTATATTCCTTGTTTTTATGCTGAGTTTATTTCAGTGTTCTCTTGGAATGGCTTAATTTGTTTTTTATACTATATGACAGTTTGTGTTAAATCTGAGGTCAATTTAAGTACTGATAGCTTTGTACCATCTTTCTTATACCTGAATATTGCTTTTGCCATCAATGTGGCTTAAAGTGAGCCATTTAAAGGAAGCCAATTTGAAAGCTAGCCTTAAAATACTACTGCTACTAATAATAATAATGTAAAGTACTTCCAAGTACTGCAGGTGTTCCTTAATCTCTGTGCCACTATTGGTTATCCAAACACATTTTCCTATACAAAAAGTTTTTTTCCTCTCACTGATGCAGAGTGAAAAATCCACATGAATCAAAGAGATTACTGACTATTAATTCACACTATGCTGACAAGTGCACAAATTTATCTGAAAAAAAAATCAGTTCTGGTAATCTTAGATGTTACTTGTCTTTATTTTAAGCTTCAAGTAGTTTTTAATTGCACAAGTCTGATTTTCTTTTTCCAGTTGATGATATCCCTTTCACTCAGTGGAACATTTTTAAGCCCTCTGCAAATATGTGTTGGTTTTGTAAAAATTGTGTAGAGTACTGAGTATGCAGGAACCCTCTTGATGGGGATAATATTGATTTAATTAATTATTATTAGGTTCTTTCAGGCAGGGCTCTGTGTATTGTGCAGCTATAGAACATGTGATGGATTCCACCCGCATCCATGGAATTGTTCTTTAGAATTAAGTTTTCATTTTAAAAAATGGTTCTAGCCCAGTGGTTGTGAAGATAACCTTGAAAATGTGGACAGAATGTAAACTCTGCAGTGTTGTCATTGAGTGTACATACAGTTTGAAAAAGAGCTCTGAGTTATGTAAATAGTCAATGGGCTATTAAATCTAAAACCTAAAGATAAATATTTTAATGTTAGCTTTCTTAGCTATTTCATTGCTGATCATCACTGTAGGAGAAACTTCTGGTAAATGTGCTTGACCCACAATCTCAAATTAGTTTCCATATCTCTCCATTTAACAAAGCCCAACTGTTTTCTACTTAGTTGCCAAAACCTTCTGTTTCCCCTATCCTCACCCCCCCACACACACACACACTTAAATTTGTAAATACAAAAATGTGCAGCATATCAAACATTCAAAATATAGAGGCAATGTAAAATAAATTGAATAATATAAAAATACTAAAGAGGCTATTGCATTTTTTATTTCATTTCCTATTTAACTCATTCTAAACCTTGGCTCTTTAATAAAGGAAGGTGCCCCAGAATTTCCCATGTGCTGCACCAGATTGCTGTGATACAATGTCCTTGCGATGGAATTTAGGTTCAGCTTCTTGTGGTGCATAAGAGGCTTTTATTGTAGAACTTAAGTAAGAAGGGGGCAAGCCAATATTAGTTTATAATTATCAGTACCTACTGAGGACTTCTAAGAGCTTCTTTTCAAATATTAAATGGACATGTTGAATGAGATCTTTTGGACCAACTTCTGTTCGTAAAAGGGACAAGCATTCAAGCTTACTCTTCAAATATTTTTCAAATATGGCATTTCATTATATTTTTATAAGGGAAAATGATTGGTTGTTACTGAAAACATTTGAGATGTAAATGTATATATTTGATAGATAATGCCAAGTTATTCAGCATCAACTGAAGCTGAATATAGAGCACACACAAAAAAAGTGAAATTCTGTTTGGCATTAACCTTCACAAATTTATGTTTTGTCAGGTAACAGATTGGGTGGCACCTTCGTTTGAGGATTTCTTTGGGAATACAAATATCTTATCTAGTACCCTTCTTGTGAAGTCATCTGGGGAGGCTAATCAGCATCAGAAGAGAAAAGATCATTCCTCTGTGCCAGAAAGTAGCAAGAACAAGGTTCTGGCCAGAATCAAAGGAAAGTCATCTTCAATAGATCACATTTGTGATCACTCTAAACAAAATCAAAGCCAGTCTCAAAATGAACCATGGGTGGATAAATACAAACCAGGAACACAGGTACAAGAAGTATTCTAAGTGTTAGATGTGGTAAGCGATACAAAATAATTTTTGTGTAACTTATGAATTATTCTATTTCTGCAAATTAGTCCTACCCAGAGTGTAGCTTCTAAATGTTAGATTGTCTTGCACCAGTGCAAAATTTGAATGATTAGTTGACTCTGCCAACTATCTGTAGAGAAGATCCTGAACAAACTCAGGTTTTCACAGCTATTTATCCACAGAACTTGCATTTTTAGTGGTGCATTTCAAATATGTTAGTGTGTGCATTAACTTATTACCCTCAGAATGAGGAACCCTGTGGTATGAACTACTGTGGAGTGGTAAATTAACGTTCTTATGCTTTTAAAATAATCCACCTCTGAAATAGCTTTGTTGGTATGTATGTAAATAATAAGCAACTCTCCTTCAGTGATTGTTTCAGGGCTCATCTTTGATTCTTGGCATTTGGAAAATTCGTGGGGAATTGGAGTTGTTAAAGGAGGAGATTTGTGATGGATTACTTTTAATTGCTGTGCTTAGGATATATTTAAAGTATGTTAAGGGTGGCTAGGTCATTTTAATATACAAGCACCTTGTTTGGCATTTTTACAAACATAAATAGTATTCTTGAACTGTATCAAAAGCTCATAAATCAGAGCTTATATGCATTTCTTGTATCCTTTCTCATCATTCTAGAATGAGCTTGCTGTACATAAGAAGAAGATTGAAGAAGTTGAAAGCTGGTTAAAAGCTCAAATATTTCAAAGGCAGCCAAAGCAGGTAGTCCATAAATTTTCTTTTTTTTAAATTTTTTGATATAATTAAGTTGTAAGAAGTTAAACTTGCAAGTAATCATACAAATGACACTACAGACCTTTTTTAGCTTATATACAGTAGACTCCACGTCACTGAAATAGAATGAATTATGTAAGGTTCATGGGGTTCATTTGGATAAACAGGATGTTAATGCACAGCTGAAGACAAATCCAAAATTGGCTTAATGGGGTTTGAAGTAAGAGAGAGCCTCTGTATTTTGTTTGGGAGACACCGTGTTTATACATTTAATGAAAAAATGGATCCATGTGACTGACCACTGCAATCTGAAGGAGCTCATTGTGAGAAGGTCATTACACCATAAACAACGACACACATTTGAAAATATAACTTCTAATTTAAACGGCTGTGTACAGATGCTCAGAAATGCTCATCTTGTTGAAAATTGAATATCTCGGGAGTTTAATATAATGCACAAGGTAGTTCGCATTCTATTTTAATATTGAAAGGACTGTGACGTTTTAATATCGGTATAAAATTATTCTAACAATGTAGGTGAGAGCTTTACTTTTCAAATTTATCTATTCTTATATCCCTTCAGAGTCTGTATACGTCAGAGAAACAGAACTGGATTCTATTTCTCCTTTACCAACAGAATTATTTACTAACTTCTGGTCAGTTTACACCTGTGCAATCCCATTGAAGGTAATGGGGTTGCACAGGTGTCATTGAAATCCTAATTTATTCAGCAGAACTTATGTTATTGACGATATGTTAGTGTGCAGGAACTAAGCTTGAATTGTATAATGGCAGATTGATTTTTGTAGAACTGGTGCTTGTAAAAGGATGGCTTTTCTTCATAAACTGAGAACACTTATGAAGAATAATTGAGACACAATTAACATGTAACCTCGGATGTTGTTTCTGGTCACTTTTCAAAAAAGAACCAAACTATAAATGTTCTACCATTTCCTTAGAGGAAATCTCAAAATGAAATGTTTAATACTAAACTGGATGAAGCCCTAGACACACATACAGCTGGGGAACAATTTGACATGGTCAAGAGGATGGTCTAGAGAACCTGTAAAAGGCTCTATCCTGTTTTCCTTGTACACCCAACATTCCCATTGAAGCCAAAAGGGAGTTTTGGTAGTTCATGGAATGGAGGACTGGGCCTCTACTAGGTAATTTTCTATCTCATTTTTAAGATTTTTCTGTGAAGGCCCATTTTAAAGCAGGACTGATGTGCAGCATCCTATTGTGGGGGTCTCAAATTGTATCTCCTGTTAGCAAAATCTCATTGCAAACAATGAGTTCTATAATGTAGATTATAATTTTATTTTTCAGAATTATTTCACATTTTTTATCTCTGGTGAAGTGCTACAAGGCATGTGAACTTTCAGATTCCCTAACTATGGGTCATTTTGCTCAGTGTTTTAAAATGGCAAATCCACACCTCCTTTCTTACCGTCACAGTCCAGAGAAAAATACATAGAATATATGATAAACTGTCATTTCTCCTCTGTCCACTAATTATGTAGTGTGGTGAATATACAAAGTGTGAGTCAAATCATTGAGAGAGAACAGACACGTGCATACAAATGCTTACTGATAGTCTTCACAAGGTGGAAACTGAGTGCCTGAGTCTCCAGTTCACTAGATCAGTGCTGTACCAATATATTATTAGAACATTAACTTGACAAATATTTTTAACACTGAAAATAGGACTATAAAACTTGTCATATCAGACCAGACCAGTGGTTCAACTAGTCTGGTAACCTGCCTTTGCCAGTTATAAATACTTTAGATGAAGGCAAAATAAAACCCCTTCTAAAGCACCCACTCAACTTGTTCCAGCAAAGTGTTAAAACTCAGTCTACTTTGAATTTATCTAAAATGTAAGGTGTTGAAATTATTTATTAATATGGGAAATCACCAAACATCAATTTAACAATAAATTCCTTTATTAAATCCAAAGGCCAAATGTTACTTTATGTAGTTGCTTTAAACATGCCTAAAAAGCCTAAATAATAAAGCTTACTACATCCGAACAGTAACAAAACCTTTATATGCATTTGATCAAGATATTTACAAATGGGCTAAACCCAGGGGTCTTAGACCCATATTGGTTGGCTCCAATATGGGGAAGCAGGTATTAGCAATGAACTCTTAAAGAGTTTACTTTTTATACTCTCTAACAAAGGAGTGATGTCATTGACAATTACTGACTTCAGCTAAAAACCAATTGGAGACAGTTCACCCTTATTTCTAGTATTAATCCAGATAAGATATACAATCTCTTTTTTTCCCAAGGCCTTTCCTCCCCTCCTTCTTGGTGTGAAACAGTTTTTCCATTGCACCTGGGATTACATGGGCTTTAACACTGGTGTGAGAGTTGGGTAAAGGCCGTGTTGGCTCATTTTAAGACACATTCTCTTTCTGTGATTTAAAATCATCTGCAGTCACCCTGGCGGTCAGAGGCCTTCTTTTTATAAATTTCCCCTTATCTCATTAGTTATTTGTTGAACCAGAGATGTCCTCCCTATTTTATTCCTTCTGGCCTCATCACTTTTTTATTTTCAAGGCATTCCTTCTACTTGCTAATCAGGGCCTTTCTTTACATCACACACATTTCCTTAACCAAACTTCAGCTAACTTTAAATCTTTAATTTTATACTTATCCTACGTAAGGTAAAACAATTTAAAATTGTTGTGTTGGTGTGTTATGTTGGTGTTTTTTTTTGGTCATTCGTGTTAGAACCTTTACTACGCGGCCAGATCTACTTAGACTCTGCATTGGGATCCTTTAGCATCCCTGGTGTACCCATGAGGAGTCCTTTTGACTTAGAGTGGATCTCAATGTAGAATTGAGGCTTAAATATTGCATGCAGTGTGTGTAAAACTAACATATTTTCCCATTTTAAAAATCAGATTTTTAATAAAGCAGTGATACAATACTCCAAAATAACAGAAACCTTAACCCAGCATTTCTCCTCTATCACATTTGATTCTTGGCTTATAGTGCTCTTTTTGTTATAGGGTGGCTCTGTTTTAGTGTTAACTGGACCCCCCGGTTGTGGAAAGTCTGCAACTATACAAATATTAACTAAGGAACTTCATGTTCAGGTGCAAGAATGGACCAATCCAATATCTCTAGACATTAGGAAAGAAGATTTCAAGGATGCTTTTAACTATGGTAATTTTCCCCCAGTTATTTTTAAAGTTTCTTAACTGTAAAGATTTTTAACATCTAAAAACCATTAAATAAGGAATAACTTTAAATTTCTTTGAGAGATTTGATGCTAGAAAATATGCTTGACAAAAAGATTATTTTATGTATTTGTTTGATGTACGATGTCAAATTAAGGCCAAAATGCAATGTTCTGTTTTTTAGTTTTCGTTTGAAATGTGAATTTGGTTTTTTTAAAAGGACTGTTCAGCTGGTGGGTGAAATTCACTTCAATTTAGAGGGGCTGTATAATGTCCTCAGCGCTACATAAGTCCTCTAAGTGAGACTTAAATGTGTCAGAGGGCCTTTGGCAGACCCGTTGCAATGGAGTCGACTTTATCCTTTAAAAAGAGATTTGGAATATGTTTGACAGTAGACTGTTAAATAGTCATTAATAGAAAATATCAAGGGGATATGATGGCTCTTGTATGTATTTATAATATTTGATATAATCTGGGACATTTTTTAATGAATTTTCCTCTTCAGAATCAAGTTTTCAGATGCTTCCCAGTCAGGCCCAGACTGCTCTCTTTCAAGACTTTCTGTTAAGAGCAAATAAGTATAACAAACTTCAGATGCTAGGGGAATCCACAGAGGCTGATGATAAACTTATTCTCATTGAAGTAAGTAAAAAATCTTGAAATTATTATTTACTTGTATTACCATAGGACCTAGAGGCCCTCATCGTGGACCAGGACCTCCTTGTGCTAGGTGCTGAAGTACAAACAAAGGACAAAAAAAGACTCTCCCTTACCCCAGAGAGCTTACATTCTAAGTATAGGACAGGAGATAAAAGATGATTCAATACAGATAGTACAAAGGAACATGAAAACAGCATTGGTCAGGGTGAAGGTTGTGGTCCCAGCACATTAGCATCCTAACCATTGTCATGTTTTTGTAGACATCACAGCAGAGAGGATGGAGGAGGATAATGAGGGAGGTTTATGGGAGCTTCTCCCAAGCATGAGGGGCAGCACAGGAGGAAGCACGAAGCTGCTTGTTTGAAAATTTTAACAGGGGGTGATGGAGGCTGACATGAGTGGCCAATTGAAGGCAGGAGTCAACATGTTGACAGTGAATGAGAGAGATGTAGGATAGGAATAGGCTATCAGAGCCTTGAAAATGAAGACAAGTAGCTTATGTTTGATACAGTAGAGAAGGAGGAGCTAGCGGAGGGATACAAAGAGAGAGGAGACATGCTCAAAGCAACAAGATATGAAAATGATCTTTGCAGCAGCAGTCTGAATGGAAATGAGTGGGGCAAAATTGTATTTGTGACGGTCAGTATAAAATATATTGCAGTAATCGAGTTAGGAGATGAGCGCCTGGATGACGGTTTTAGCTGTATGGGTGGATATAATAGGTTATGATGAGATTATTGGCCTGAGTGACAGGCAGAATGGTGGTGTTTCCGCAGTAATTGAGAGAGAAGGTAGCAGGGAGGACGTGGGGGAGGGGAAGATTAAAGGGCTCTGTTTTAGCTATGTTGAACTTGAAGCTGATGGGTAGACATCTGTGGGGCGATGTTACAGAGACAGGCTGAGATCTTAGTTAAGGCAGAGAGGTAAAACTGAGTGATCAGCATAGAGAAAGAGTTGAGTTGAATTTTTGTTTGCAATGAGATTATAAAGAGAAAAGGTGTAGAGGGAAGAGACAGGGACCAAGGACAGATGTGTATGGAACCCCCACAGAAAACTAGAGGGGGATGAGGAGACTCCTCTGAAGGAGCTATTAGAGAGGTAGGAGAAAAACCAGGAAAGGAAGCCAAGGGAGGGCAAGATTTCAAGAATAGCATAGCCGACTGTGTCAGAAGTGGTTGACAGGTCTAGAAGGATGAAGATTGCAGTGCAAAGGGTGGAAGCTGGATTGGCAAGAGTCTAAGATGGAATTGGAGGAGAGGAGCTCCAGACAGTGATTGTCGTTAATGCGTTCACTTAATTTAGAGATGGAAGGAGAAAGGGGCAAGGGGAAGTAGCTGGAGAAGCAAGTGTGGCCAAAGGTGGAATTTTTAAGATGGGAGAGTCTGTAGCATACTTGTATTGTGAGGGAAAGAGTCAGAGGGGGTGGAGAGAGGTTAAGGAGAAAAGTAAGGAGGGGATGAGAGTGGGTGTTTGTAAGGGAAAGCAGCAAATGGGAGGGAGGAAATTGAGGGGTTAGAGGAGGAAAGCAGACAAGAAACTTCTGGTCATAGGAGGGGAAGGAAAGATAAGTTGAAGGGACAGAGAAAGTTACTTCATATTTGTCAGTTTTCTCTTGGAAGAAATTGAGATCCCGTGCAGGGAGAAGTGGAGGCACAAGGAGGCGTGGGTTTGAGGAGTGAGTCTAAGGCGGCAAAAGGGTGCTATTGAAAGCTGTGATTCATGATCATTTACATTTACTTGGTAAACATGATATTAAATGGATATTATGTTTCTACGGGGTTATGTACCGCAGACCAGAGTTCTGCAGTCTTACACAGGTTCAAGGAACTGGCTTTAGTTATACCCATGTGAGTTGATTGGAAGGCAGAAATTGCTTAACCTCTGGCCATAGAAGTAAGTGAGGGTGCTACCAAAGGATAGCTCAAGACCATGTTGAAGAGCAATGCTCACACTCAGTTCCCATATATAACTTTAAAGGTAGCCTGAAAAGTGAAATTATTTGTGGTTGTACCCTCTTTTTTGCTGCTTTATGATGTATGAAGAGAGCCTGAAAGATTTGTTTTTTAAGATGCTTTAATTCTGCTTGTTTTTCTCCTTAGAAATATCAAGGATGTAAAGTCTAGTCTTCCTTGTTTTGTTGTGGGACGTTCTTGGAGGGCTAAGACATGTGAGTGTGGATCTTTCACTGCCCTCAATAGAAGGGGCCAGGAGACTAGTCTTTTCTTCAAATTATTTGTTCAGGCATTTTTGTTTAACACCTATTTAAATCCATTTTAAACAGTGTAAATGAAAAATCACCTCTCGTCAATAATGTTTCTCTGACATGATCTTTCTGAGCTCGTAAGTCTCCTAGTTCTCTAGACCTCCATAATCTCCAGGAAAAACAAAGTAGACAAGATTTGAATTCCTAATTAAAAAAAAAAAAAAAAAACACAAGAAAACACTTTTGGAAAGCAGGGAAATTTTCAGGCCTCTTAATCCATAATAAAGGAGAAAAAGGGCACAGAACCACTATTTTCTTCTGCTGCTCTATTCCTATATTGTTTATTTGAAAAATTATTTAACTAGACATTTATGCAGCTTATCTAACTACATGTTGAATTTTGCTTGAAGCCAGTGTGGACTGGAGAAAAACTGTCTGCTCTCATAGAGGGCTTTAACTTTCAGTCCACTAGCAGAGAACAGATACACTTGAATTACAATACTTCATTTGTTTTCACTAGGATATGCCTAACCAGTTTTATCGTGACCGTGACAGTTTACACGAAATTCTGAGGTGAGTTGTAAGTAATCTGCTTATGGGCTAAAATCCTTAACAACTGCCAGTAAACTAGAGTTTGTGACCCTTGTTATGCTTATTTGTGTTTTAGGAGGTTTGTGCGGACAAGTAGATGTCCCCTTGTATTTATAATCTCAGACAGTCTCAGTGGAGACAGCAACCAAAAGTTATTATTTCCAAAGGAAATTCAGGAAGAACTGTGTATATCTAGTATTAGGTAAGAGATCATTCATTGCATAAAATTAACCAGAAGGTTAAGTATAGAACCAATAGTTTTTAATGAAAACTTTTTCTTATTGAATTTGATAGTTTTAACCCTGTGGCTCCAACAATGATGATGAAAGTTCTTAATCGAATAGCTACAGCAGAAGCAAGTATGGTAAGGCATCAAAAACTGCTTGACTTCCACATGGTGCTAGGTGCAAAACATTTCAGGCTGTTAAATCTAGAGTATTAGTTTTTGATCATGTTGTGGTTTCATCCCTGTGTTGTTGTAATCTGGGGATCAAACTTTCGAAAGTGGCTTGTTTGCCAAAAGTAGTGACTTTGGATTCATAGAGAAGGGTCTGGTCTAATTCCTGAGGTGACTTTTGAAAATTCTTCTGTATGCTACAAAAAGCACCTGCGAAAGCATATGAAGCAAATTATTTTCACGATGGTGATATCGCAGATGGACTCCACGCTGGCAGTAATAGTAGACATTGGGTATGCAGTAAAAACTTGAAAGTTGTTTTTACTTCAGATATTGCAATTATTTTTGCTTTATCTTTTAGAATGGAGAAAAATTTGCTGTCCCTGATAAAACCTCTTTAGAGTTGATTTGTAAAGGCTGTTCAGGTGATATTAGAAGTGCAATAAACAGTCTTCAGTTTTCGTCTTTGAAAGGTAAATATATAGAACTTTCTCAGCTAAAAAATATAGGATAATTTCTAACCAATTCTGTGGCAGAGACTTTTTTTTTTTTTAAACCCAATTTATGCCAACCTTGCAGAAAACCCTCTCCAGATGCACATTGCCAGCAGGGATAGGAGGGAGGAATTATTTTAATACTGTGGTTGAGTGTCTTAGGTGCCTTACCTTAATATTAGTATAAGAGCAAGAACTTTTCTTAATATTAGCCAACTAGATTTTGAGTTAATACATAGCTTTGGAGAAGAGAAGGTGGAGGTTAAGATTTTTAAATTATTATGCTCTTTCTTCTTCCTGACTCTTGATGTGCTTTCCTTTTGTTTATGATGTTACCAAGCAAAGCTTTCATGACACATTACTTAATCTGGAAACAGATGTTTTCCCATCCCCAGAGCGCAGCTCCCACTCTTCCCGTACCCCAACAGCCCTGCTCAACTGGCCGGAGGAGGGAGATGGAGAGAGTAGTGAGTGATGAGGGGGGGAAAGAGGAGCAGTGGGCAGGGCTTCAAAGGAAAGAGACGGAGCAGGGAGCATGGCCTCAACAAAAGAGGCAGAGCAGGGTGCAGGAGAGGTTCCAACGCTCAGTGTCTGGTTTTCACACATTAGAAAGTTGGCCACCTTACCTGCTCCTCACTCAGAGGGTGATGAAATAATCCTTCAATGTCCAGTCTTTTGCTGGCTGAGGGAGGGCAATACTAGACCTGACTTAAGCTAAGGGTTGCCAAGTTTTATTTTAAATATGCCATTTACTTAAAGGAGAGAACTTCCAGGAAGTAATGTACTATTTTCTACTGAACACTTCATTTAAAATGAAATTTTGTACTTAAAGGAGACCCAAATATATATTTCCATATCTCAGTGGAAACTCTGAAACAGATTAGAATTTTTCAAGATCTCTCTCACACACACAAAATATGACCTGGGCGTTGTAAAAGTGAAAATTTAGGAGTTGTGGTTCACTTTAAGAACCAATAGATGGTGCTAACATAATCCTTCAAATTAAAAATATAGGTGCTGGCTTGGTAGTCAAGAGGTGGTTTATCTGAATATAATAAACATAATGATAGGCCAGACCTGAAGAAGATATCTGTGGAAGCTTGTCTCTCACACCAACAGAAGTTGGTCCAATGAAAGATCGTACCTCATCCACTTTGTTTCTGGAGTAATAGACTTGTCACCATCTGTTCAATTATTTTCTACCATCTCAAATTTAAAATGCATGTCGCTTCATGTGTGTTCAGCGACAGTGATGGGGCAGTCAGAGCTACAGCAAATGCCACAAGTTGCGATTTTCAAAAGCTCACTGCGTTGGAGGCCAATGTTGAATGCTCTAGAAATTCCCTCCCATAACAAACAAAAAAAAATAAATGTGATAGTTCAGGGTTTAGTGCACATTAATTTGTTTTTGTTAATTTTACTTTCTGAAGGATTTGCATAATATCTTAAACATTTGATTTTTGTAATTTTGTTTCTAGATTGATAACTCAGAGTTTAAATTTTCTTATTTCCCCTTCTGGATATTATTGATTTTCATATTAAAAGTTAATGTTTTTGCCTCTAATATATTCAGTTTGTGTCCGTTTGTGGTGGTTTGTATAAAGTGTCCATATTTTTACAGGGGAAAAAAAACCCCACTGAATATATAAGGAAGGCGGGAAAGTAATTTTTCAGTATAAAGTTACCCTTATTTTTACCAGCTAACAGTCTGAGATTAGTAGTGTACCAGTAAGTGGGTGATAAGTATTAGGAGAGTACCAGAAAAATGTCACATAAGTTCTGAGATTCACTAATAGGCTGCAAGAGTTGGTGCTGAAATATGTACTGCAGGTTGTTTAAATCTTCTTAAAATTACAAGCTAATGTGTATGTATATAAAACTTCAAATGCAATGAATTCTGCATACAAATGTACATTTATGAAAAAATGAGAGAGGGTTACAAAGAGAACTTTGGAGAAATGGCAGAAAATCTGGCACAAGGAATGACAACTTCTATTTGTTGTTCAGTACAAGAAACGTACTTGAGTCCTTTATCAAAGGTATCCCACACTAGTGATTATATAGTTTCACTAATCCCTGTTGTAGAGAATATGAAGAGAATAGCAATTGTTTGTATTTAGTGGGAATTTTTCAACCATTCAGGTACACTGGCTTAAAATTAGATTGAACAGATAACAGCCCTTCAGTAACTTTACAGGAACTACAACTCCACATTAGACTTTTCATGACATCCAGAATTCTGTAACAAATTATTGTAGCAGAAAACACATCATACCCATAATTGAAATAATACAATTTGTTAAGTAATAGTAACGGAAATATTGATACACCTGGAAAAAAATAGACCAGAGACAGCAGATAAATAAATATAAATCTGGCTCTCCTTTATTGTTTGTATATAGAATGTTCACCTGCCACCAAACTGAATCATCTGTGCAACTCTTAAGTATTAGAGAATTTGAATAAGGCAGGGGTGGCCAACCTGTGGTTCCGGAGTCGCATGCGGTTCCTCAGAAGTTAATATGCGGCTCCTTGTATAGGCACCGACTCTGGGGCTGGAGCTACAGGCGCCAACTTTCCAATGTGCTGGGGAGGTGCTCACTGCTCAACCCCTGGCTCTGCCATAGGCCCTGCCCCCACTCCACCCCTTCCTGCCCCCTCCCCTGAGCCTGCCATGCCCTCGCTCCTCTCCCCTGCCCCCCCGAGCCTCCTGCATGCCACGAAACAGCTGATTGGGAGGCACTGGGAGCAGTGGGATGGAGCTGATGGGGGGGCTGCTGACGTATTACTGTGGCTCTTTAACAATGTACATTGGTAAATTTTGGCTCCTTCTCAGGCTCAGGTTGGCTACCCCTGGAATAAGGGGCATTTTTTCTTTTCTTTTTTTTTTTCTTTTTTTATGGTTCAGGTCACTGCAGAAGCAGTAGACTGTTGGAAGACACACCAAAAGGACAGTCAGTCAAAGAGTCAGTCTCTCTCTCTCTCTCCTCCTTTCCCCCCCTTCTCCCAGTTGGACTAGGATGTTACACAGAAGGTTCTTATATATGATACATTGATAACTAAACAGAATGTGACTGACCCATTGCAAATATGATTCCTGTGACATGTTAACAAGAAGATAATGTCAAATAGTGTGTCTGGGAGGGATTTTATACTTGTTCATATATGTGAAAGGTTCTATTAAAATAATTACCAAAAAAAGCAAGCTAGGTGACTTGGGCACATTTTTCAAAACTTGAGTAAGTTTGAGTGTTTAGTTTTTGAGGGCGCATTCATCTTGACACTGAAACAAGCATTTTGTCACTTCAGTATTAGCCTAAAGTATAAATATGGAACAGGACACTGACTTAGGTGCATATATACCATCAGAGTAAATGAACTTGGTACATGTGTCCATTATTTATTAATAAATAGAAAACACATTAAAATCTGTGGAATAGAAGATTTATTTGTTTCAAGATGAAAATCAGTCACTCGAGGGTTAATATAGTTCTAAAAAGTGACTGTTCAGGAGCTCTCCCTTTTTAATATTAATACCTGCTTTATTCTAGTTGTCTTGTTGCTTTGATTGTTAGAGTACTCCTCATCAGAGAACAACTTGTGGTCAAGGAAAAAAGGGAAGTCTACATTAAAAAGTAATACAGAAGTATCCAGAACCAAGAAGAAAAAGAGAGCTGATAAGACCTTAGAAAACCAGGAGATACAAGCTATTGGTGGCAAAGATGCCTCCATCTTTCTTTTCCATGCTTTGGGGAAAATACTTTACTGCAAAAGTAAGAGGACTTTATTTACCTATTATTCATTGTCTAAATGAGAAACAATTAATAATCTGTAGATGATCACTGGATTTGCAAAACTATTTCTTAGAATTATCTGTAATTCACCTGTTGGTTTAATCATTAGTGATAGTGTAAAGAGGCTAGCCGTTGCCAACAGCAATTTGTTTCTCATAGCTTAGACTGTCGTTGGCTGTACACATCCAATGTGTAAATAATGCACACTTCAGAAAAGCTTTACTGTGTAAATATACTAAAATTACATGGTTATAATTCCATCCAGTGATTCAGATGTCGTCATAAGCCATGAGGGATAATTGGGATGTGTAGCCTTCAGAACTCTGTGATGAGATAGTTGCCTTGTAATATAACAGGGGTGGCCAACCTGTGGCTCCGGAGCCACATGCGGCTCTTCAGAAGTTAATATGCAGCTCCTTTTATAGGCACCGACTCCAGGGCTTGAGCTACAGACACCAACTTTCCAATGTGCCGGAGGGTGCTCACTGCTCAACTTCTGGCTCTGCCACAGGCCCTGCCCCCACTCCACCCCTTCCTGCCCTCTCCCCTGAGCCTGCCATGCCCTCGCTCCTCCTCTTCTTCCCCCCCCCTCCCCCCCCAGCCTCCTGCATGCCACGAAACAGCTGATCGGGAAGCACTGGGAGCAGGGGGGGGTGGAACTGATTGGTGGGGGGGGGCTGCTGACCTATTACTGTGGCGCTTTGGCAATGTACATTGGTAAATTCTGGCTCCTTCTCAGGCTCAGGTTGGCCACCTCTGTAATATAAAAACTACTTTTTCGTGTGATAGAAGATGTGGAGTTGTGCTCCTTGTAGTGTCTCCATGTCTTCTTAATGCTGCCTCAATTTTCCTACTCCTACTGAAGGATCCTGCTACCTTCAGTCCACTGCTATTTCCCTGACACTTATGCAATTGCTGCTACCTTTCCCTTCCCACCTCCCCGCCCCTTGGCTCTTGCCTGCTACCTTTCCCTTCCCTTTTTAAGGATTACGTTTAAGGATTAAGAGATGCTTCTTCTCTGGGCTCTTACCCTTTTTCCTACCTCCTCGTTACTTTTTCTGCCTTACTACTATTGAGACTTTTGCTTTCTATACATGCAGGCTCACTCAAACTTACTTTCTTTTCGATCTCTACACTTAAACACTCACTGGTCTTTCCTTCTTTGCTAGCCACTACAGTTCCCTGCTGCCAGAGTACCTTTCCTTTACTCTTATGGTGGCTCCTCTTTAACCTTCAGGGGAGCAGCTTTGCCTCTTGCTCATCTATTGGAGTAGTTTGTCTGCTGACATGGCAGATTGGTTTGACATACCATTTTTAAAAAGCTATAATTTTGTTATTTATTTAACACTTTTTTATACTGGTACCTTCTAGAGATCTAATTGGTCAGAGCCCAGTTCTGCTAGGTGCTGTACAGACATAGAAACCTAAGTCCCTGTCCAAAGGGATTATGAGAGAATGGTAAGAGGCAAGAAAATACTTTCTGCAAGTGGTTGATGACATCACAATTAACCTATAATGAGGGCTGTCAAGCGATTAAAAAAATTAATTGCATGATTAATCATGCTGTTAATAGAATGCCATTTATTTAAATATTTGTGGATGTTTTCTAAATATATTGATTTCAGCTACAACACAGAATACAAACTGTACAGTGCTCACTTTGTTTATTTTTATTACAAATATTTGGACTGTAAAAACAAGAGGTGGTGTATTTCAATTCACTTAATACAAGTCATGTAGTACAATCTCTTTATCATTAAAGTTGAATTTACAAATGTAGAATTATGTACCAAAAAAACTACACTCAAAAATAAAACAATGTCAGACTTTAGAGCCTGCAAGTCCACTAGTCCTACTTCTTGTCTGAGCAACTGGCTGAACAAGAAGTAGGACTGAGTGGACTTGTAGGCTCTAAAGTTTTACATTGAGTGCAGTTATGTAACAAAAATATCTACATTTATAAATTGCACTTTTTACAATAAAGAGATTGCACTACAGTACTTGTGCAACGTGAATTGAAAAATACTATTTCTTTTATCATTTTTACAGTGCATATTTCTAATCATAAATAATATAAACTGAGCACTGTACACTTTGTATTCTGTGTTGTAATTTAAAATCAATATATTTGAAAATGTAGAAAAAATTCATAAATTTAATAAATTTCAATTGGTATTCTATTGTTTAACTGTATGATTAAAATTGCCATTAATCGTGATTAATATTTTGAGTTAATCGTGTGAGTTAACTGATTAATCAACAGCCCTACCCATAATATAACTAATTAACCTATACTACACAGTCAGCAATATGGATCTAAACAATAATGCTTGGATCAAGCATTTCCTGGCAATTAAAGCCAATGATTCTTGGTGATTAGTTTCAGGAAATACCTGATGAAGAAGAGGCCATTGTTACTATAAATCATGAAAGTGTGAAGCAAATATAATCTTGTTTAGGTACTAAAGTTAACAGTTGTACTGCCTGTTTCCATGGATACATTAAATTTACAGAACTGGGGCCTAATTCACTAAAAATGTAAGGGGGTGCAACTCTGCTTTTGCCAGCAGTGACTTTGCCTCTAGACTTTTCCTAGCAATTAAGAACCAACACAGTAACCAACAGGAAAATAAGACTTCATTCTCAGTATTCTAATAAACTGATAATTGCATCTTATTATCATTATACATCGCTAGCATTACCCCCACCCCTTCTTTCCCACCATAAGTTTAAATATGAAGTATGAGGCTTGATTTTATTTCTGATTTTTGATTAATGTTCAGTACAAACATTAAAAACAATGCTATGTTTAATATTAAAGACTGTGGCACTATTTAAATTGCTTATAGGAGAATCACTATCTGATTCAGAATTTCCTCGGCTACCTTCTCACCTGTCTGAATATGAAAGAGACACCTTACTTGTCCAACCTGAGGTAAAGGCCTTTATTAATCATTTCATACCCATTAATAAGACTTACTGGTATTTATGCAATTTGGACACAGCAGTTTTGTCATTTACTGTGTGTAATTATAAACAAAATAGACGTATTAATAACATTACATGACACTTCTCTTTGTGCAGAACATAGACTAATTTGTGTTTTTTTTTTTGTTTGTTTGTTTGTTTTGTTTTTTAATTAGGATATTGTAGAAAAGTCACACATGCCTGGGGACCTATTTAATTTATATCTTCACCAAAACTATGTAGATTTTTTCACTGATATAGATGATCTTGTGAGAGCCAGTGAATACTTGAGTACTGCTGACTTCCTCTGTAGTAACTGGAATGTAAGTTTGATTCATTTTCACTCTTAATTTTCATATCCTGCAGCCACATATCTGTACATTCTTACTGATTTATCGTAAAAGAAAACAATGTAGGTTTTTACCATTTATAAACATTTTAGTTTATCTACAGCTATGTAAGTCTGACTCTCCTGAAAGTGTAGGCATAATTGTTACTGCATCCTAAACTATGTGTACATTTTAACCAGCTGTACACATTTTTGGTATGCTTTGTAATAATATTTCCTACAACATACAATAGTGTGTACAAAATACTTGCCAGAAGTGCTGTCCTTTTACGATTATGGTGAATTCATATTAAAAATTGATTCAGAGAATATGCCTTTCACTTGAAATAACTAAGCCAGTTAATGCTTTCATCCTTTAATGAGTGTTCCAAACATGGATGAGTAGCTGCAAATTTACAGCAATATTTGCTCACCTTTATAATCTTCCACACTGACTCCGCAAACTTCACAATTTGCATAATGTCATGTTTTGTTTTAGTCACGACCTACACTCAGGGAATACAGTGCATCTGTGGCCACAAGAGGTGTGATACATTCAAATACCGCTAGAGCCTTTGCCCATTGCCAAGGAGGAATGGGTTTTCGGCCTTTTCATAAACCCCAGTGGTTCCTAATCAATAAAAAGGTAAATACTTCACATTTAAGGTACTTTTGTTTAAATCTGGAAATTTAACTGCTATGATTTATAGTGTTTATGGGACTATTCATGTTAGAAACAGTATATTAAACAAATATAGACGTGTATGCAAATACCTTTTTAAATCAGTTTTCAGATATGGACTTAAAAACTTATTTTCTACTAATTAGAAAATAACTAGGGGTCCCAGAAAACAGACTGTTTTCCACCCAAAATTAAGAGATCATACTACAGGATTTCCAAGATCCTTGAAATTCAAGTTAATACAGTACAAAATTAGTGCAAAAGAAATATAATGAAGTGTGTTGTAAATGAAATCAACTCATGCCCCTTAAGCCGTCTTAGTCTGATTTGTAAGGTGGACAATTATTGATTCCCTTACTATTGCCTTGCCTTATGTGTTTGTGATCAACAGCTCAACTATAAGATTACAAGGCTCTTGAAAAAAATTGTACTTCATTTAAAAGGTGCCTTATCCTGTCTGGAAAGCCTGAATGAGGCATCCTGTAATTCAATTATAAGAATCCTCAGGAAACTTGCAAGAGAAACACAAGACAGATTTGAAGGAAATAAACTTAATGTTGTTGTTTTGGGGTTTTTTTTAAATTAAACCGGGTTGCTTATCTTTTTGTCTGAACCCTCACCCCTTAATGGCTGTTTGAAGAACAATCCACTAGGCTAGGGCAAGGCTTATTATGCTGTTTTGTATGATGTGGAATGTTTGGGTGAACATTCATTACAGCTTTTAACATATCATAGTAACCTACATAACTAAATTGACAAAATAACAAAGAGCCAAAACATGGATTCTTTGGAGCTTAATTAAGCTTTCAGGTAGTATGTTTTCTCATTTGTGTTATTTTGTTTTTTGTTTCTCTCCCCTCCTCCCCCCCCCACCAACTCTTATAGTATCAAGAAAACTGCCTTGCTGCAAAATCTCTATTTTCAAGTTTCTGTTTACCACCTTTATGCCTTCAAACCCAGCTGTTGCCTTTTCTTGCCATGTTGACAAATCCAATGAGAAACCAAGGTAGTGTAAACATAAGTTGTTTTTTTTTTTTTTTTTTTTTTTTTTTTTTTTTAATTAAAAAAAAGTTTAAATTTCTATCCATAATACATATGGAAGGTCCTTGTGAGCCAAAATCAGAACACAACATGCAGTGTTGCCTAGATAAGAAAACTGCACATTGTGGAATAGATACATATGTGTAAGATGTCCAGATCTATTTTTAGCAACATCATTTCAACCCACAATGCTTTATTGGCTTAAGGTTACTTAAAAGCTATTTTAAAAATATTATTTTACACTAAAAGGATTAAAACAAACATCAATTTACATATGTGGGACAGTTTGTTTACAGTGCCCCATAAATACACGTGGTGCTTTACATATACGTAAGACCATGACCCCGTGCTGAAAAGTCTATAATTGAAGGGCCTGATTCTTCTCCTTGTGTGTATTCCTTCTGATTTCAAGCATTAGGGAGTAATATTTTGCAGGATAGGGTCCTATATGTCCTAGTCTGTTTCATAATTTAGGTCCCACTCAAATACATAGTAATTACTTGGATTGTAAACCATTTGGGAGACGGACCATCTTTTTGTACTGTTCGTGCAATGCCTGGCACAATGGGATCCTGGTCCATGACTGGGGCTCCTAGGTACTACATATATTTATATATAATATAAATAATAAGTGATAAATACTAAACTATTTTGGTTCTTCCTAATACTTATAAATGCTCTACATTTTCTGAGCTATGTCAATTAAACATGGACCGATTAACAGAAGATATTGAATTCTCTGTAAGAGAAGCCAATAAATAAATTTTAACTAGGTTAAATCCTGCTCTCCCTTTTACTTCAGATATTTGTCGAAGACTAATATACCTCAGTCATTCACTTTAATTTAAAAAGTTGTACCACTGTGTAAAATAGTAATGTAGAAACAGAACTGCCACATGGGAGGACCAGCTGCTGGTCCTCCCAACCCACCAGAGGAATGGCAATTGATTTAGTCTTAAGTGGAACACAGGATCTCGTCTAAGAGGTGAATATAGCTGGACCGCTTGGTAATAGTGACCATATTGTAATTAAATTTAATATCCCTGTGGTAGGAAAAACTCCACAGCGGCCCAACACTGTAGCATTTAATTTCAGAAAGTGGAACTACACAAAAATGTGGAGGTTAATTAAACAGAAATTAAAGGGTACAGTGCCAAAAGTGAAATCTCTGCAAGCTGTGTGGAAACTTTTTAAAGACCCCCATACTAGAGACTCAACTTAAATGTATACCCCAAATTAAAAAACATAGTAAGAGACCCAAAAAAGAGCCACCATGGCTAAACAACAAAGTAAAAGAAGCAGTGAGAGGCAAAAAGGCATCCTTTAAAAAGTGGAAGTTAAATCCTAGTGAGGAAAATAGAAAGGAGCATAAACACTGGCAAATGAAGTGTAAAAATACAATTAGGAAGGCCAAAAAAAGAATTTGAGGAACAATTGGCTAAAGACTCAAAAAATAATAGCAATTTTTTAAAGTACATCAGAAGCAGGAAGCCTGCTAAAGAACCAGTGGGGCCACTGGATGATCGAGGTGCTAAAGGAGCACTCAAGGACGATAAGGCCATTGTGGAGAAACTAAATGAATTCTTTGCATCGGTCTTCACGGTTGAGGATGTGAGGGAGATTCCCAAACCTGAGCCATTCTTTTTAGGTGACAGATCTCAGGAACTGTCCCAGATTGAGGTATCATTAGAGGAGATTTTGGAACAAATTGATAAATTTAAACAGCAATATGTCACCAGGACCAGACAGTATTCACCCAAGAGTTCTAAAGGAACTCAAATGTGAAATTGCAGAACTACTAACTATAGTCTGTAACTTATCATTTAAATCAGCTTCTGTACCAGATGACTGGAGGATAGCTAATGTGATGCCAATTTTTTTAAAAGAGCTCCAGAGGTGATCCCGGCAATTACGGGCCTGTAAGCCTGACTTCAGTACCGGGCAAACTGGCTGAAACTATAATAAAGAATGATATTGTCAGACATATAGATGAACATAATTTGAGGAAGAGTCAACATGGTTTTAGTAAAGGGAAATCATGCCTCCCCAATCTACTAGAATTCTTTGAGGGGGGGTCAACAAGCATGTGGACCAAGGGGATCCAGTGGATATAGTGTACTTAGATTTTCAGAAAGTTTTTGACAAGCCTCACCAAAGGCTCTTATGCAAAGTAAGCTGACACAGGATAAGAGGGAAGGTGCTCTCATGGATTGGTAACTGGTTAAAAGATAGGAAACAAAGGGCAGGTATAAATGGTCAGTTTTCAGAATGGACAGAAGTAAATAGTGGTGTCCCCCAGGGGTCTGTTCTGGGACCAGTCCTATTCAACATATTCATAAATGATCTGGAAAAAGGGGTAAACAGTGAGGTGGCAAAATTTGCAGATGATACCAACTTACTAAAGATAGTTAATACCCAGGCAGACTGCAAAGAGCTACAAAAGGATCTCTCAAAACTGGGTGACTGGGCAACAAAATGGCAGATGATATTTAATGTTGATAAATGCAAAGTAATGCACATTGGAAAGCATAATCCCAACTATCCATATAAAATGATGAGGTCTAAATTAGTTGTTACCACTCAAGAAAGAGATCTTGGAGTCATTGTGGATAGTTCTCTGAAAACATCCACTCAATGTGCAGCGGCAGTCAAAAAAGCGAACAGAATGCTGGGAATAATTAAGAAAGAGATAGATAAGAGGACCGAAAATATCATGTTGCCTCTATATAAATCCATGGTATGCCCACATCTTGAATACTGTGTTCAGATATGGTCACCCCATCTCAAAAAAGATATATTGGAATTGGAAAAGGTTCAGAAAAGGGCAACAAAAATGTATGGAACGGCTTCCGTATGAGGAGAGATTAATAAGACTTGGACTTTTCAGCTTGGGAAAGAGACGGCTAAGGGGAGATATGAGTGAGGTCCATAAAATCAAGACTGGTGTAGAGAAAGTAGATAAGGAAGTGTTGTTTACTACTTCTCATAACACAAGAACTAGGGGTCACCAAATGAAATTAATAGGCAGCAGGTTTAAAACAAATAAAAGGAAGTATTTCTTCACACAACGCACAGTCAACCTGTGGAACTCCTTGCCAGAGGATATTATGAAGGCCAAGACCATAACAGGGTTCAAAAAAGAACTAGATAAATTCATGGAGGATAGGTCCATCAATTGCTATTAACCAGGATGGGCAGGAATGGTGTCCCTAGCCTCTGTTTACCAGAAGCTCAGAATGAGCAACAGGGGATGGACCACTTGATGATTATCTGTTCTGTTTGTTCCCTCTGGGGCACCTGGCATTGGTCACTGTCGGAAGACAGGATACTGGACTAGATGGACCTTTGGTCTGACCCAGTAGGGTTATTCTTATGTTCATGTAGCAACAAAACTTTATATTAGAAGTTTGATTCCAGTATACTTCCCCATGTGAGTAGGTGGCTATAGATATATCCCAAATGTTCTTAAATGACAGGACATTTGGGTCTTTTTCTTGTGCTGAGGTAATGCACATATCCATAAACAAGGTGATTCATTTGAGCAGGAGTTCTTCGGGTGATTGCTCATGTGTATTCCACAATAGGTGTGCGTGCTCGCCACATGCACCGATGACGGAAGTTTTTTCCCCTAGCAGTACCTGTAGGGGAGCGCCCCTAGCGACCCCTGGAGTGGCGCCTCCATGGCACGGTATAAGGGGCGCTGCGCGTTTTCTCCCCCCTCCACTCCCACCTTCTGTTCCTTCTTGTGAAGGTGCTTTGGAACTGCTCTGCCCCAGCTTTGCTGTAGCTCGTCCCCAGAACTCTTGTTCGTTCAGTGTATGGTACCTGTAGTTAGTAGTTTGATTAGTTTTAGTTTAGTTTAGCTAGTGCGCCCGGGCCAGGGCGTGTTTTAAGTTGTGCGACACTTGTAGGCGACCAATGCCAGTGAGTGATCCGCATGCGGACTGTTTACACTGTTTGGATGAAATCCATCTCAACGATCGCTGCAAGATTTGCAAGTCGTTTAAGCCTCGGACCGAGAGAGAGAGAGACATTAGGCTCTGGATGGAGTCTGATGCAGTCGACGTTGACCCCGACTCTGGCGCGCTGCTCCGAGTCGGCACCGGGCACCACAGTGTTGGTGCGCGGCGACCCCCCCACCCATGCACCCGGCACCATCTGCCAGTCGGCACTGCTCCCCGTGCACAGGGCACGCCAAGAAGGCTAAGAGGCCATCTCTGCCGTGGCACCGGAGCAAAACAGGCGGAGAGGCTAGTCCCATGTTGGGCAGTCCTCGGTCCCCATCGGCCTCCAGGCCTCCGACTCAAGTCGAGCGGAGTAGCCCAGCCCATTTGGAGCAGGCTTCCCCGGATGTCCGGATCCCCTCCACACCAGAGGCCCTGCAAGCGGCCCAGGACGTTATGTCCATGCCGATACCAGGAGCACTGCCAATGTTGGCCGCGCGGTCCAGAGGCAAGCCACCGCTGGGATCTCTGGAGTCTCCTCCGACTCGATACCGGCCTCGGTCGAGGGAATGTTCCCGACGTCATTCGCTGCTCAGCGACCGTCCCGTGCGTAGTCCATGTAGGTCGCCGTCAACCCCCATCAGGTTGTCTGGCTGGGTTCCATCTGACAGAGACTCCAGGCACCACTCCTCCTTGAGGAGTGGACACCGACGAGACTGAGGCGGACGATGCCTAAGGTCCTTGTCTCAGAGGGGCTATCATAGCCAGTTACGACACAAACATCGACACCATTCCCGTTCGCCATCTCGCTCCAGGACCCTGCCACAGCACCGTTTCCACAGCCCCAGGTATCGATCACTGGCACTTCGCCATTGCGGATCCACCTGCCGGAGTCGATCACAGAGCAGCTGCTACCGGTGGTACCGTTCCTTCATGTTGGGGTCGCAGTCCTGTGGTCGGCACCGCTCCTGGCGCCACCGCCTCTCCTCCCAGTCCAGGGACAGCGGCAGGTCATATGTCGGCCTGGCTGGCCTGACCCATCGATGGACGAACAGTCTGCTCCGCCGGTGCCACAGCAGGTGCAGTGGCATCGGGCCCCGTGGCCAGCACAGTGGTACCAGTGGGCATCGTGGCCCCAGATGCAGGCCCCGGTGGGGGCTCGCTCGGTGGCTGGAGCCTCGGAACGACCATCGGCCTGGCCTCCGAGGAAGGAGTCGGTGGGGCGTTCATCTTTGGCGCCGTGCCTGGAGAGCGACCAGGTGGTGGATCCTCCGGTGCCGGTGGACACGCAAAGTACTGCACCTGCCTCCTTGCCCTCCCCTGATGAGACGATTATGGCCCCTCCGTCCCGCAGGAGGACTCTAAAGCCCCCTAAGAGCTATTGAAAAGGGTGGCATCAAACCTCAACCTTCAGGCAGAGGAGGTGGAGGAGCCCTCAGACTCCCTTTTTGCCACTCCACGAAGGGGTGGCGAAAATTTCAAATGCCCTGTGCCAAACCCCAGCCTCATTGGCCCCCATCTCTGAGAGCGGAACGCAAGTATTTTGTGTCTGCCAAAGGACATGAATATCTATATACTCACCCTGCCCCTAACTCCCTGGTGGTTGAGTCGGTCAACCAGAGGGAGTGGCAGGGCCAACCGCCCCTACTCCAAAAAATAAAGATTCAAGGAGGCTGGATTCATTTGGGAGGAAAATTTATTCGTCCTCGAGCTTCCAGTTACAGGTGACAAACCATCAGGCTCTTTGAACTCATACCGGCTCTGATATGTGGGGCTCTTTACGCAAGTTTGAGGGCTCCCTCCAGGAGCATGACAGGAAGGAGTTCAAAGCGCTGGTGGAGGAGAGTACAGCGGCTGCTAGGGCAACCGTGCAGGCAGCGTCGGATGCTGCAGATACGGCCGTGTGGTCCATGGCCTCTGTGGTGTCCATGAGAAGGGCGTCATGGCTTCTGCTCTCTGGGCTATCCAGTGAGGCGAAGACCTCCTTGCAGGACCTCCTGTTTGACGGCAAGGCTCTGTTGGTGGAACAGACGGATATAAAACTACATAGCCTGAAAGACTCCCGCACTACACTACTCTTGGCCTCTATGTTCCGGCTCCAGCTAGACCTAAGTTTAAGCCGCAGCAGGCTCCCGCCCAGGCCACACACTCTAAATACGAGCCCTCTTATAAAAAGTCGCGGGACTATAAGAAGTGCCCGCAGAGTCAGTCTCGGTCTGCCCCCCAGCCTGGGTCCTCCAAGGGCAAACAGGCCGAGAAACGGCAGTTTTGACGGGACGCCTGGGGGTGACCTACCAGTTTTCATCAGGGATCTACCCACAATAAAGCTTCCCTTCTCCAACCGGTTGTGTGCTTTCCTCCCAGAGTGGTCGTGGCTGACCTCCAACCGATGGGTCCTCAATACCATCTCCCGGGGTTACACCCTCCAGTTTACCTCCATCCTGCCCAACCACTCTCCACCCCTATCCCTCCTCAGGGACCCCTCTCACGAGGCTGTGCTCGATCAGGAGGTGGGGCGGCTCCTTGGCCTAGGAGCAGTGAAAGTGGTGCCAGCGCAGTTCAAATGCAAGGGGTACTACTCCCACTATTTCCTTATCCCAAAGGCCAAAGTGGGACTCAGGCCCATCCTGGACCTGCGAAGTCTGAACCAGTATGTGGTAAAACTCAAGTTTCGCATGGTCTCCCTGGCCTCCATCATTCCCTCCGTGGATCCCGGGGACTGGTACGCTGCCCTCGATCTGCAGGACGCGTACTTCCACATTCATACATTCAAGGGGCACAGACGCTTCCTCCGTTTTACGGTTGGGCAGGAACACTACCAATTTACAGACCTCCCGTTTGGCCTGTCCACTGCCCCCAAGGTATTTACAAAGTGTATGTTGGTGGTGGCAGCCTACCTCAGGCGCCATGGGGTTCAGATCTTCCCCTGTCTGGACGACTGGCTGGTCAAGGGCAGCTCCTGGTCGCAGGTGCAGGATCACGTGGCGCTCCTTCTGTCCATGTGCGACAGTTTGGGCCTGTTGGTAAACGACACCAAGTCCACGTTAGTTCCGGTACATTGCATATTGTTTATCAGGGCAGTCCTGGACGCCACATTGGCCATAGCCTCCCTCCCACCGGACAGGTTCGAGACCCTGAAAGGGCTCATCGACACAGTCCCAAGGTTTCCAGTGACAACAGCCAGAGCGTGTCTCCAGCTCTTGGGTCACATGTCGGCGTGCACATATGTGGTCCATCATGCCAGACTCAGGATGAGGCCCCTCCAGCTCTGGTTGGCTTCGGCATTCTCCCAGGCCAGAGACAGGATGGACAGAGACCTCACTGTGCCCGAATCGGTGATCGCCTCCCTACGATGGCGGTCCTCCCCGGGGAACGTGCTCTGTGGGGTCCCGTTCAGAGGTAGGCCCCTGGCGATGGAACTAGTGTCCGATGCCTCGAACCTGGGGTGGGGAGCCCATGTGGGAGACCTTCAGACCCAAGGTCTGTGGTCTGCACAGGGTCTGTCCCTCCACATAAACATTGAGGAGCTCAGGGCGGTCTGGCTGGCGTGCATGGCCTTCCGCTCGCACCTGGAGGGCCGGGTGGTCAGGGTTCTCACAGACAACACAGCCTTGATGTTTTACAATAGGCAAGGCGGGGCCCGATCCTCTGCCTGGAAGCTCTCAAGCTGTGGGACTTCTGTATAACCCACACTTGCCTACAGGCCTTCCACCTGACGGTGCAGGGGCACACGGGTATTCTCCCATGCTATGACTGGCCGATTCCTTAAGGGATTGGATCATCTCTTCCCGTATGTTAGGCCCCCAGTCCTGCAGTGGAACCTGAACTTGGTGCTGGCCTGCCTGACGGGCCCCCCGTTTGAGCCACTAGCTACATGCTCCTGGTCGCACCTCTCGTGGTGATCATGTCAGCTATGTGAGTCTCGGAACTCAGGGCCCTGACCTCCGAGCCCCCGTACACGGTGTTCCATAAGGATAAGGTCCAGCTCTGCCCACATCCTTCGTTCCTCCCGAAGGTGGTCTCCGCCTACCACATGGGTCAGGACATTTTCCTGCCGGTCCTCTGCCCCAAGCCCCATGCGTCTAGCGAGGAGCGCCGCCTCCACATGCTGGATGTGAAAAGGGCTCTTGCCTCTTACCTGGAGCGGACTAAGCCGTTCAGGACGTCCTCGCAGCTGTTCATCGCCTCAGCCAAACGCATGAGGGGTCAGCCGATCTCCACTCAGCAGCTCTCCAACTGGATCACCTCGTGCATCTGTACCTGTTATGACCTAGCTGGAATTCCCCCGCCGTCAATTGTGAGAGCGTACTCGACTAGGGTTCAAGCCTCCTCAACTGCCTTTTTAGCCCATGTCCCCATTCAGGACATTCGTAGGGCTGCCACATGGTCTTCGGTTCACACATTCACCTCGCATTATGTGATTGTCTCTCAGACCAGGGAGGACGCCGGGTTTGGCAGGGCTGTGCTCTGTCCTGAGAGTTTGTGAACTCCTACCCACTTCCAACAGATATAGCTTGGAATCACCTATTGTGGAATACACATGAGCAATCACTCAAAGAATAAAAAACAGTTACCTTTTCTGTAACTGGTGTTCTTCGAGATGTGTTGCTCATGTCTATTCTACATCCCGTCCTCCTTCCCCTCTGTCGGAGTTGTCTGGCAAGAAGGAACTGATAGTGGGGGGAGCGCGCAGCGCCCCTTAGATCGCACCATGGAGCGCCACTCCAGGGGTCGCTGGGGCGCTCCCCTATGGGTACTGCTAGGGGAAAAACTTCAGACACCAGTGTGTGTGGCGAGCACGCACACCTATTGTGGAATAGACATGAGCAACACATCTCGAAGAACACCAGTTATGGAAAAGATAACTGTCTTTTCCTTACTTTTGTATGGCATCTCCAGATTATGTATTGCTATTGAGGTTTTGTACTGTAACCTAATCCTTAATCCAGTTCACTTCATATGGCAAATACTGTTAGTTTTTCCCAATGAGAGATGTATTTTAATTGCTTTTTGTTGCCCCTCTGCATTCTTTGACAATACTTCCATTTACTAGTGGATAAACCAAAAGGCTGAAGTCAGAGTATCTTATCGAAGTGCAGAAATCTGATTATAACATAATAGGAAATCAGAGAGGGTCATGATACTGCTGTTATAGTAGAAGTTTAGCTGCCCACTTTATTTGAGGTTTTGACAAAATAAGTTGTATCTTCAACAATTCCATGATTTTTCATTTCTGGCAGGTTTAGGAAACTTTTTTTCTTCCATTTGTATGGAGAGAGTATGGGAAATATGAGTCTACTCAGTTCAGGAAGTTGATGGCAATCTGACATATCACAAAGTTCATTGTTTGGAAAACAGGGTCCACTTATTAGATATTGAACTAGATGCCTTTAAGCATACATAAAGCTGAGATAAGGCCTTTCCAGTTTCAAGATGAAGTCATCCTGAAGGCTGTCTGAATTGGTTACTACAACATATTTACAGATGCATACATAAGATTAAAAAATCCCAGCCACTTTATTCACTGCTATTCCCTAATTTGATATAGAGTTGTATGGCATAATACATTGTGAAAATTCATAATAGGATAGCTTTAACTACTGTACCAAAAAATCTTGCAGACATTTACAAGATTAGTGAATTACATTTTATTTTTCTTGTGTGCTTTATTTTATGTGCATTATGACCAGTCCAAGGTGACAGTGCTTCTATCTTTGTTCTCAGCTCAGATTGCCTTTATCCAGGATGTTGGAAGGCTTCCCTTGAAGAGACACTTTGGAGGGTAAATGTAAATCTTATTTGCGTTAGAAAAGCACCATTCATGTTTATATATTGAAAATCAAAGATACTCTACAGTGCATCATCTTTCCTGCACAACATCTCCAAGATGAGCTATTTCCTTTCTGTTCACACTGCCAAAACTCTCATTCAAATTCTCATCATCTCATGCCTTGGCTACTGCAACCTCCTCCTCTCTGGCCTTGATGTCTGCAACCTATCACCACTCAAATCCATTCCAAATGCTGCTGTTAAGATCATCTTGCTGGCTTGTCACTCTGACTGTATCCTCTCTCCATTGGCTCCCTCTCTTCCACTGCATCAAATGCAACCTTGTGCTGTGCCTACTACCATGGGGACCTGACCTGGTTGAAGCCTGTGTTACTAAATGTTAAATGAGTACAAATTAATTTATGAAAGCCAAAAAGAAGAGTAAAAGTTATTCTGTCCTTTTACTCCTCACATACCATGAGATCACCCCTGACATTTTGACAGAGCACTATATTAGATGCAATATTAGATGAGCAAGAAAGATGATATAAAGCAGAAACTATTCTTACCTTCTTTGAAACAGTTATACATTTATAAAATTATGATCTATTGAGAAAGTGATTTTAAAGTATTCCTATTACTCTGAAGTTAAAAACATGATTTTTTTGTCTCATGGAATTTTATACTATTGCTCTGGGAATACTTGGGGACTATTTTTATTTAGTATAAAATAGGCATAAGTTAATTTATAGCAGGTTTATGATATGTACTGTGTATGCAGTTATGAATTTCCACTGTCTGTTTTTTAAAAATCCTTACATAAGGGAGCCAAACTGACAGTCAGAGACCAAAATCCTACTTATCCACAGAACATGTAGAGCTCAGACAGTGACACTGCAGCCTATCCCATACTTCGATATCATTGGGCCTCAACTAAAGGACCCATTTCTAGGGATAGGATGACAGTTAAGTTTCCATAACCTCGCAGTCCTTGATCTTTGAGAGACCAGCAGGAGTTTTAAATGTGATGTGTTGGTGTGTTTTTTTTGTTTTGTTTGTTTGGTGATATGAGAACTTGACCACAAGAAACTGGAAAGAGATTACCAAGTCACTTCACCTGTCAAACTGTTGGTCACTGAACAGATCAGATGGTTATGACTTTGACCCTCTATCTACTTTAACTGAATTTAAAATAGTGACTCTGAAGTGAAAGCTCCTATTCCCATGTTTCCCAAGAAATTTAATTTTAGAAATAAAAGCCATTTAAATTAAGTAGATTACAGGAAAGGCACCCTTGCATTCCCACTGACCAAAATTGAGAAATGTACTATTCTCAAATTATTTTTAGACTTTTCTATGGAATGTCTCTGTCTGAAGCAGACTTAAGAGAGTGATAATCCATTAATACCTGCATTATTGGGTATTGCTGTAGTATTTTGAGAAGGGTTTCACCTGCAGGACCACTTCCTCTTGATTTAAAAAAAAATGCAGATTATAGCTCATTAAATATTTTTGGAGATGGGGCAAGGGGAAAAGCATTGGTTTACCATTTTAATGCCATGAATATATAGTAGTAATATATATATTAGTAGTGTTGTAGCTTTGGTCCCAGGATATGAGAGATACAAAGCAGGTGAGGTAATACCTTTTATTGGACCTTCTGTTGGTGGGAGACAAATTTTTGTCTCTTCCAGCAACAGAAGTTGGTCCAATAAAAGAGAGTGCCTCACCCACCTTGTATGTCTCATTAAATATATTGACACTGGTAAAGCAGTTGGTACTGTCATGAAATCCTAACATAAGAACAGCCATACTGCGTCAGACCAAAGGTCCAACAGTGGCCAATGCCAGATGCTTCAGAGGGAATGAACAGAACAGGTAATCATCAAGTGATCCTTTCCTTTTTGTCCATTCCCAGCTTCTGGCAAACAGAGGCTAGGGACACCATCCCTGCCCATCCTGGTTAATAGCCACTGATGGACCTATCCTCCATGAGTTTATCTAGTTCTTTTTTTGAACTCTGTTATAGTCCTGGCCTTCACAACATCCTCTGGCAAAGAGTTCCACAGGTTGATTGTGTGTTGTGTGAAGAAATACTTCCTTTTATTTGTTTTAAACCTGCTGCCTAGTAATTCTCATGTGGTGACCCCTAATTCTTGTGTTATGAGAAGGATTAAATAACACTTCCTTATTTACTTTCTCCACACCAGTCATGATTGTATAGATCTCTATCATATCCCCCCTTTGTCATCTCTTTTCCAAGCTGATAAGTCCCAGTCTTAATCTCTTTTCATATGGAAGCCGATCCATGCCCCTGATAATTTTTGTTGCCCTTTTCTGAACCTTTTCCAATTCCAATATCTCTCTTTTGAGATGGGGCGACCACATCTGCACGCAGAATTCAAGATGTGGGCATACCATGGATTTATGTAGGGGCAATATGATATTTTCTGAACCTAAAAAGAAAACTAATTCATGTTGCCTAGGATAGGAGCACTGTCATGGGTAAAAACTGTAACATAAAGAGTGACGATATAGAGTAGTTTATCAGTTGGAAGTGTCTAGTGGGTTACTATGGGGATAAGCATTAGGACCAGTCCTGTCAACATTTTTTATGATCTGGAAGAGGTTAAAAACATCACGTTAATGGAAACTGGCGATGATATTAATTGGTGAAAGTTATGAACACCAATCATGACAAAGTAGGTTTCAGAGTAGCAGCCGTGTTAGTCTGTATCCGCAAAAAGAACAGGAGTACTTGTGGCACCTTAGAGACTAACGTTTATTTGAGCATAAGCTTTCATGGGCTACAGCCCACTTCTTCAGATGCATAGAATGGAACATATATTGAGGAGATATATGCAAATACAGAGACCATGAAAAGGTGGGAGTTGTCTTACCAACTCTGAGAGGCCAATTAAGTAAGAGAAAAAACGTTTGAAGTGATAATCAAGATAGCCCAGTACAGACAGTTTGATAAGAAGTGTGAGGAATACTTACATGGGGAGATAGATTCAATGTTTGTAATGGCTCAGCCATTCCCAGTCTCTATTCAAGCCTAAATTGATTGTATCTAGTTTGCATATCAATTCAAGTTCAGCAGTTTCTTGTTGGAGTCTGTTTTTGAAGCTTTTCTGTTGCAAAATTGCCACCCTCTTTCCCTTCCCCCTTTCTGATTTTTTTTTATATATATATATATATATATATACTGTAATTCCTTAAGGGTCAGGGAACAATGCCATCTTTTATGTTTGGAAAGTGTCTAGCACACTATAGGCATTGCTAGAAATAAATAAATTCAACTTGTAACAGTTTACATTTTTCTAAGGCAAAGTAATCCAACCACAAATGCGTCATGGCAGGGAAAAATCTAGAAGCAGTAATGCTAAAAGAGACTTAAGGGGTGATAATGAGCAGCAAATGTAGCAATGTGATATCCTTTAAAACCAGCCATTTGTAGTTTTGAGCTGCATATACAAATGCAGAACTTAAAAAGAGCAGGGAGCGAGTACTCCTATACAGCTCTGGTGTAAGTGCACTTGCAATGTTGTGTTTAGTTCTGGGCGCCAAATTTCTGTAACTGGAGGATGCACAAAGAAGAGCAATACAAATTAGAAGTACTGATTTAGGAAGGAGGATGATGTATATTTTAGCTATGGTTATAACAATGCAAATATTTTGAAAGCTGTAAATACCAAAGAAGAAAAGGGATTATTTAGGGTGATACATGGGTGACTTATTCCATTTCTCTTTCCATGCTCTTGTGAAAGAGAGTGCTTCATTTTATTTTTTTCTTGTTACTGATAGTTGTTATGATTTTGCAGGTTAAAGCTTGAAACTCTTACAGATAAAGATCTTGGTATGCCAGGCTTTGAAAATATTGACGGAGACCTTTCTGCCATGCGGCCTCTGGAGGTGTTTGTCCAATTGGAGAAAAACCAAATAAATGAGACTGAGCCAGATGAATTTCCTCTTATTTCCAGCCAGGCTAGTGGAAGTGAACTACCAGGTAGTCAACCTCAGCCTATTACAGCACAAGCAATCATGGAGGAAGATGAATTAAAAATAGATGAATATGATAGCGACTGAGTGCAACAAAATGTCAGTACCATTGGTCTAACATTGTTTAACAGAATTTTTTTTATTTTGTGGTAAAAGATTCTTCCTTGACTAGATTGTAACAAAAGCATCAATGATGTATTAGTGGGCCAATTCTATAGTAATTCTACCTTAATATTCCTGTGACTAATCCCATGAGTATGCTACAGGCCTAAGCCCAGTGTGTACTGGGGTAGTATCAAGGTGCCAGGTTTCCTTAACTTCCCTTGATGTTGCAGTATGGAGCCCTAAGTGTGTGTACTTAATCAAAGGTGTTGCTCCCTGCCTGTCCTGAGCCATCAAAGTAACCTATCTTTAAACAACATTAAAATTCTAAATGATGAGCTGAAATATTTGAAAGAAAAGTAATGGTGAATAGTAAATCACATTTTTATTTTTTTACTTTTTAATTTAATCTTGCAGTTTCTGGGTGTACCTTGTATACTTTTTGTCAGCATTTGGAGGTTTTATTAAATCTCACATACTGTTGAAAACATTTACTATTGTTTGGAAACCTTTTGCGGGAAGAAAGAATAACATGTAAATTGTAAAAAAGTTAGTTCAGTATTGATGTAAATAATCTCTTACTATTACTTGTTAAAATTTTGTACTTCTTTGTCCAGATAGATATTTTATGTATGTTTATAAACAGATGCATATGTTGTATAGTAGATTTTAGATTTTTTTGAGATATTTGCATAATTTCTCAAGGAATACATAATTTAAAATTAAAGTGCTTTGTACTCTTTAGGAAATCAATAGTTTATTGTGAAGACATTTTTTTTCCTCTAAAAGACATCTAAATTTAGATATACTTTGCAGAAGGTGTCTGTTAAATAAATAAATTCCTGTGGTACTGATAAAGGATGAGATTATAGGAATGTAAGTATTCTCCATGAATAGACCATAAAATAGCATATGTAGGTAAAAACTTTGTATATCCTTAGTATGGCAGTAAAGAATAGAGTTGTTCAATCTGTTCTTACACTGAAATTTCATTTGGCTATCCCTATAATCTTAACAGTAGCCTAATCCTGCTGTCCATACTCAGTGGAAGTTGTGCCTGAGTCAGGACTACAGGATCAGGCTCACTTGAAGTGTGGCAAAGTTTCAGCTACAGCAATAAACACAGAGCATATCCAAGAGCATGTATTCACTTATGATGTTCAAAGGCTTACCATGGTCTGTCTTTGCCAAATCATAGAAAATGAAAGTTTTCAATCAGCAACTAGAAATCAGCTGTACTTCACCCCTTCTCTAAGTGTTATGGCTAGCTTTAAATAGTGGAAAACACTGTCTATTTTTATCTTAAAAAATAGGAAAACAGGACTGAGTCTATTATATGACAGTTGTCTCCTTTTCTATTTAAATAGAAACCTATAGCTCTTCAGAATGTAAGCAAACTTGTCAGTAGCGTAATGACCATGAATGTAGTAGTCTATTACATCATTAGTACTACACTATGTTTCTATGGGCAGGGACACGAGCTACTAGCACCTAGTGGTGATGTTTTGCTCCGTAGTAACTTGAAGGCGGAGGAGTGCTGCTGCTGAAACTCAAGCCAGTAGCGGCTATTGGCCACTCAATCTTCCCTCTCAGCTCTTCCCCGCTCGCAAGGTATACCCCGTCCCACCCCTTTAAATGGCCGTAAACATCTTTCTTTCACCTGGCCGCTAGGCAAAGGAGCCTGGAGTTAGCTGGCTGCCCGGGGTAAGGCACGGCTCAGGCAGGCTCCCTGGCCTCGCCCGCCCCTTAGCAGTTGGGATTTGCTGCCCTAGGCTGGCGTGACGACGGGTCCGTAGGTCTCTCGCTGCAGCGGCAGCCCGGCAGGGGGAGCGGCCCCGCCTGCCCCGGGAGCAGAGCGCTGCCGTTCAGCGTAAGTTAGCGTGTCCGCCCCGAGGGCAAATGGCGCAGGGACTGGCCAGGTCGAGCAGGGCGCAGGTGCCCGCGAGGCCCGGGCTGGAGGCGGGGCCGGCAGGTGAGTTCCCGGGGCGGGGCCGGAGGGGACGTGCGGCTGCCTGAATTCCGGGGCCGGGGGCGGGAGCGGCTCGGGCGGCGGCGAGCGACCCAGGCGAGCGCGGATCCAAGCGGAGTGCGGCGCCCTGTCCAGCGCGGAGCGGCCCTACCCACCCGCGCGGCTGGGCGTCGTGCGCCAGTACCTTGCGGGGAGCTGAGAAGTTGCTGGCGGGACGCGGAGGCTTGCGGTGAGCGGGGCGGCCCTTTGTCTGGCCCGGGGGAGAGGAGAGGAGAGGAGGGCAGGGCAGGGGTGGAGGGTGTCGGGAGCCGGGGATCCGTAGGACGGCGGGGGCCGCTCTCTGCAGATCCAGTTGCAGAAGCGGGGCCCAAGAGCCCCCTGCTCCCCTTTCCTGGGACTTGGTGAAACAGCGGCCAGAGAAGTGCTCCGTGCCTCTGCGCGTCACTTGATGGAGACGGGCTCGGTATAAAATCCCTTGAGTTTAGTTTATAGGCAATTAAAAAAATTCCCCACACTTCGCTCTTAGACTTTGTATTGTCAATGTGAAATGGCTGCTGCGGTCATTGTTAGTTTCTCTGCGTTACCTTCACTGTAACACCCGAGGATAAAATATGAAGCATGATTGTTTCCAGATGGAATGGGTTTATTTTTTTTTTAAGTGTTGACTTTTCTTTGAAGAATACAACCCCACCAAAACTGGTGCAAGCTCCTCCAGGAATTATTTTTATTTTTGGCTTGTTCAATGCTGAGCCTGTTGTTGGTATTTAACAATTTATTCTCTGATGTTTGTAGGAAATGCAAATAAAGTGGGAAGGGGATAACTTATAAATATTCATACAATTATCTAGGTGTTCCTAGAACAGGAGATGGAATCACAAATGTCTTCCAGAAGTGCATTGTCGCAGCACAGATCAAGGCAGCATGGCAGATCTACACAATACGATGAAGTATATGTGGATTCCTCTTTTCTAGAAGATACAGCAAGTCCATCTCAAAGTTCACAAAATGCTGAACTGCTACTGAGTGCAGCTCGCTTGCCGCCACCACCGCCTCTCCCACTGCAACCACCTCTCGGCCCTGAATTTTACCCAAGTGATAGTGAAGAACCCTCTGATCTCAAACCAGTAAGACGGTTCATTCCAGACTCCTGGAAGAACTTCTTCAAAGGGAGAAGAGAAAATCCAGAATTGGATAAGCCAGTGTCAGATATAAAATACACTTCGGGTGGAGCTGAGTGTTCTCCACCAGCATCTCCAGTACAGCAAAATCACAAGTCAGCTGCTAGTTCCTATAAAGATCCATATGGAGGGTCAGGTGGAAGCTATAATTCACGCAAACAAGCTGAAGCCATGCTTACCCAAGATCCTTATGACTCCCTAGAACGACATACTCAAATGGCTCTAACTTACAGTGAGAAGGTGGAAGCTTATAATTTGAGATACTCCTACATGAAATCATGGGCAGGTTTACTCAGAATTCTGTGTGTTGTAGAGCTGCTTTTAGGTGCAGCTGTCTTTGCTTGTGTCACAGCCTATATACACAAAGATAATGAATGGTACAACATGTTTGGATACTCACAGCCATATGGTTTTACAGCAAACAGTATATATGGAGGCTATTATTATAGTGGTCCCAAAACCCCTTTTATACTTGTAGTAGCAGGCTTGGCTTGGGTAGTGACTATAGCGCTTCTAGTGCTTGGCATGTCAATGTACTATCGAACTATTCTTCTGGACTCAAATTGGTGGCCTTTAACTGAATTTGGAATTAATGTTGCATTATTCATTTTGTATATGGCTGCTGCGATAGTCTATGTGAATGATGCTAACCGAGGTGGACTCTGCTATTACCAATTATTTAAAACACCAATGAATGCATCATTTTGCCGCATAGAAGGGGGACAGACAGCAGCAATGATCTTTTTGTTTGTCACAGTGATTGTCTATCTTATTAGTACAGTAGTTAGCCTAAAGCTATGGAGACATGAAGGAGCAAGGAGGCATAGAGAATTAATGGAACAAGAGGTAAGTCAAAAACTATCAGATCAAACTGATTGCATCAATTTTCTTGTGTGCATTTAGAATGCGTGTTGCAAAGTGGGATGAAGTAATAAACATTGGGTTCCAGTTATCATTGTGCCTTGGGCTAACTGTCATGTTAGGCAAGTCGTCTTGGTACTAGTTTTCCCAACTATACAACAGGAATATTTACCCACTTCTGTAATATTCTGAGCTCACTAAAGGAAAGTGTCACATTGCAAGGTGCATTCCAGACCAGTGAGGGGTTGTGTCACTGCCTGCCCTCAGTGCTTAATTTGTAATGAAAGAGGTGCTGGGGCCCACGCAATTTCTTTTTACTTTCATAACGCTGTAGCAAGCCCAGAGGTGCCAGGGCAATGAACTGCCAAACCTAGAGGTGCAGCGAGCCATCCTGGCACAAATGAAGCACTACCTGCTCTGTAATCTTGGGTGCCTCACAATGCTTTGCTGCTCTAGTTCCCAGCTACAGCAACTCACAAATAGCCAGACAGCATGTAGGTCACACCCTGAGTGTCCATCAGCTCAGACCCCAGCAGCCGGTCAGCAACATCCGGTCACACTCGCTTCCACCAGCCTTAGTTATTACTTGCAGGTGACCCCAATACATTTCCAGTCCTGAATTTTCAGCTATTAAGTCTATTGCCCCTGTAAAGGGTCAACATTCAACAGTTTGATACTTTAACCGGAGTTACCAAACCGTTCAGTTTGAACACCGCACTGGATTAGTTTAGATTAAAAATAAAACAAGTTTATTTTAGTACAAAGAGAGAGATTTAAAGTGAGTATAAGGTATTAAAAGTATAAGGTAATAAAGTCAGAAATAGTTACAAGAGAAATAAAAATAAAATGCTTTCTAGTAGCTAAAACTTAACAAGCTAGACTTAGTTCAAAGTAAAAAGAACAGGAGTACTTATGGCACCTTAGAGACTAACAAATTTATTTGAGCATAAGCTTTTGTGGGCTAAAACCCACTTCATCGGATGCATCAGACTAACACGTCTGCTACTCTGAAATCTAACGATATAAGAAACTGATTTTGTGAAGTGTGCAAAATACCAGACCACCACTACTGAGTTGTCTATGCATTTTCAGCTTTCCTCACACTACTAATTCAGCACTGTGTTCTTGGCTCTGAGAAGCCAAAGCCAAGCCTAAGTATTTGTTACTTATATAATGACATTTCTCTGATATTTAGAGTAAGAAAGGTTGCCAGTTTTTTAAATACAGAAAGCTAGATAATTGAGTACTGCTTTTTACTGGTTTTCTACATTCTGGATATTGTGCATGAAACAAAAAAAACTTTAATGCATTAGTCCTTAAATTCTAAATCAGTTTTCAGGTCTCTTCCTGCAGGCCCTTTCTCATTAGTGTATTTCCACTCACATTGTATGCCTCGTAGCTCTTTTATTTAAAAAAAAAAAAAATCATAATTCTTGATTTTTAGTTATTTTAGCAATATTGGGCATAGGTGGAGTTGCTTAAGGCTTAAAAGGGGGAAAAAATCCACTGAAATAAAATATATTTTCATTATGCATCTTACAAATCTGCTATAAAGCATCATTCTATAACTGATAGAGTTCAGTACAAATTATATATGCATGCAGTATGAATATCATACAAATATTTTACTCTATGTTGTAGAGGCTCTAAATATAAGACTGCAAGATCCCTTATGCTCTGTTTCAACTATTTTGCAATTGCATTTGCAACATATTAGGAACATCCTTTATTATTAATTGCTTAATCTCATATCTGGTGGATGATAACGGAAAATCTGTTTTATTTTTGCTTTACCTATCAGCTAATGCATTCTAAGTGGGTTGTGCAAAACATGATCAAATTGAAACTAACATTTTATTAAAACTTATAAAAATCACTAAAATATCACATTCCACAAAATTCAGAGGATATACTTGAGCCACACCTAAATAGGATTCAGTTTTTGATTTTCCTTCTCTCACTAGGGAGGAAGAACAGTGGATTTCCTCCACTTTCTAATTTCAAACTTTAATTTTTCCTTTGTAACATTCTAACTTAATATCTCTTTCTCCTTCAAATACACAGTTTCACTCATGACTTGTCCTAATTTTAAATTAAATGAGTATCTGTATGATTGTCTCACAATATTCTAGTTAAATGATTAATTTTATATTATAAAAATCTGAAAAAATAAGTTTTACTGAAGTTTATATATAAAATGGTCAGATTATTCCCACTCACCCTCCAACATTCTTTTACTCTATTCACTTGAAAATATTCCTAAATAGATTATTTTTTATAGTGGTTAGTTTGACTGAGCTGAGTATGATGGAAAATTGTTGATGGCTCAGTTATTTCCCAAAACAGATTTAAAAAAAAAAAGAATGATTGCTGCCCCCAAAGTGTTCATGGGTTAATATCGGACAAAATATAAGAGAGTAACTAAAATGGTAGGGAGGAGATTGAAGTATCTTATCTAAAAGTAGTAACTGAAAGCCTGTTCTTTCCCATGGGTGTAATTCTTAAAGTTTTGTGTGTTTTGTTGTTTTTAAATAAAAGTCAAAAATGGCTCAGAACTAAACTGGATGGTAACAAACTGTGAATCCCAGTGATGGTTCAACCTGGTGATGAACAAAAAAAAACAACCTGTCAACCATGCTTGCAACTGTTTCTATCACTTCTCACTGACTCAGCAGACATCCTGGGCTGCAGAATGACAATCCTGGAATCTTCTTATAAGATACTCCAAATAAACTGGTGTAAATTGTTAGTATTTTTTGAATTACTGGCTTCCCTCTTTAAAAATTTATTTAAAACTAATGAACCATACTGCCATACATAGCTTTCCTGAAAATAATACATTTACTCATATTTAAACATTAATTGATCACAAATACCTTGTGTCGTATGACTTTTATGGGGTTTAGGATATTAAAGGTTTGTGCTTTTGCAGAATACATACACGCTTCAAACCTTTGTTAAACAATAAACTCTGTTGTGTTTTTTTTTTTTTTTTTTTAGATGAAAACACAATCTTTTCCACCAAAAAGGATGGTAAGAACCAAATTTATTCTCTCCTAATTTTCTGACTGATATTATTATAGGATGGAAAGAGGTAAAGTTTTCCAAAGCGCTGGCCAGAATAGGTTAATTCTCTGTGTCAGATTCTCACATTAGGTCTTAGCTCCTTAACACAAGACTGGTAGAACTTCACTATTTCTCAACCTTTTTTGGTCCTTGAGGGAAGTAGTGATCAGGTAGAACTCAAGTAATACCCCCTTTGGAGTATATCAGTGTTGCCTTCTGAATATTCTGGTTAACTTCCTTGACCATGGTAAAGAAAGGAACTCCCTGCAGGAACTAGCAGCACCCATTGTTCCAGCTCTCCTCTAGAGCCTAGTGATGCTGGTTCAGAACTCTAAATTCTAATTCTTTGCCTCAAGGCACCTGTGGTGCCTTTTTGTGTGTGTCTGTTAGTTTCTTGTTTTCAGCAGACTTAAGACCATTTGGTGTATCAGTGCTTGGTCTGTTACATTTTTGAATATGCTTGGGTTCAGTACTTCTTGGCACACGTTTCTCGTGTTGTTCTGGTGCTTCCCTTGACAGGTCAGGACTTGGTCCTCACCCTTGGTTTTTTGGCAAGTATGACAGTGAGGAAGAAAGACAGTTCAGTGTCTTCACATCTTGGCCACTTTGTAGGATGATACCCAATATCCAGGATTGATCACCATGTTTGTTTTGTACCTTGGAATCAACCATGATATGCAGGGTATAACTGCACATGTCATCTGACGAGCAAAGAAGTGTGGGAAGTGCCTCCAAACCCTTACTGAGGCACCCCAGAGAGAAAAGGCTAACCCGGAGCACTTTGAAGAGTAAATCCTTTACGCTGAATCCTGAGTTAACCAAGACTACTGTGCACTGGGATTCAGTGCCTTCACTGCTCAAACCCCTAGTTTACCAGTTTAAACTAAACCAGTTTAGTAAGACCAGGGCAGCTTTACCACAAAGTGCCTTATGTAGTCATCAGCAAAGCTTTGCCAAGTGTTGGGATCTTGGGAAATTAAAGTCAAGGGTATTGAGCTGTGTCTCATCAGATGAGGCAGAGTCTCTGAGCAAGTGGTTGAATAAGGAGACAATGAGAGAAACTCTGCTACTCTCTAGCATGTCTGAATTGAAGCCTTATACTTCAGATAGCTCCACACTGAGACTTCAGGATTTTCCCCTCTTGTGTACCCAAAGCAGAGAAGCCAGTAATTTTGGGTAACTGTATGTGCTTGGGGAAGCCCCAGAGCCCACAGTATCAATTTTGAGACATGCCTCTAACTGTGCATCAGCAAGGGCAGGATCTCTTGGTGCAGTCAGAACACTTTTTGCACTGAGGCAGATGCTCATGCCCAAAGAAACTCTGCCTTAGACACCAATGCCCACAGCACTTCTTGTGCAGGGGCTCCAATGGTACTGATGCTCCCAAGCATACTTAAGGCAATACTTCCCACACAACCTTAACTCTGCCCCCATAAAAACTGCGAACTTCACAGTGCCTTTCTCCTGCCTAACAGAATCTGCCAGTTTCTCTGTGGCCACCACAACACCAAATCAGGATTCTTATTCCTACACTCCAGCAGGACCCTCAGGGAATGGGAAAAATTGTTGCTGATTGACAGAGTTTAAATTAGACCCACTGAGCTACCTTTCTTCCTAGTTTTCTTGTTACACAATCACAATTAGTCTAGTAATACTTTAGGGGACTTCCTTAAACTTTCCAGTTCTTCATTCAAGTCACACAAGACTAATATTTCCAAGCCCCCAAAAGAATGATATATAAAGGAACTGGTATCGCTACTGGGGCAGATTTAAGGTGGTTGTGTTGTGTGTGAAATCTCACTTTGTATTTCTTTATGCAGTGGTGGTGTAGCCATGTTGGTCACACTATATTAGAGAGGCAAGGTGGGTTGGTCCAATAAAAGATAGTCACCAACTTTACACTTACCAATTTTCTAACTCATGCTTTGTTTTTCTCTCTAATATTACAGTTGCATTCAGGAAGGCACAGGAGAGAGACCTGCAACTTTAACTCCACACTAACAATTATTTTGTGTTTTTTATATTTATCATTTTTACTTTTAAAATTAGTATGAAAGTAAAGACAAACCAAGAGAAGAAGTCAATTACAGGCAATTTAAATCGGTGGAAATGAAACCTGAACTACTTAATGGCCACATACCATCAGGGCACATTCCTAAGCCTATAGTGATGCCAGACTACTTAGCGTGAGTGTTTTTGTAACTTTCCATTGTTTGTTTCATCAAAGAGGTGGTATTTTTTCTATTGGTTTATTTTAGTATCTAACAACTTTTTCATACTTCATACTCTACTGGTCTCCAATTTCTTAAAGACATTAATTTTAAATAAGAGAATGATGGCCTGTGGACATAGCATGTAAATATTTAATATAAATGCATAATTTAACAAATCAAAATTTTGTAATGGATTAAATAATTAAACTATCTAACAGAATAATTACCATGGGGATGAGGAAAGGACATAGTGATACGAAAATAATTCAGAGAAGAATAAATGTACAAGCATTTCTTTGAACTTTTCTAGAACCTCGAATACTTATTCTTCTTAAACAGTCTGACTGACAAAATCAGAATCAAACCTTAGCAAAGGAAATTTAGACATGAGTAAAATTCACAAAAAGTAATAGTCTTTGCAAGCTAATAGAACTCGATAGTTCCATAAGGACATGTTTCAAATAATGCTAATTTGCATAACACTTAACTCCGATTTCAAAGTCTTATGTATAACCTGCTGAAGTTTGCATGTGCTCCAAAAGCCACATTTACAGCTTTTTTGGAAAGTCATAACTCCAGCACTAATAATAATTTTTCTTATAGAAAATACCCAGCAATTCAGACAGACGATGAGCGAGATCGCTATAAAGCTGTGTTTAACGATCAGTTTGCTGAATATAAAGAGCTCTCTGCTGAAGTTCAGGTGGTCTTAAAAAAATTTGATGATTTGGATGCATTGATGAGCAAGCTGTCTCTTCATCCCGGAAACACACTAGTGAGTAGCTAACTAGATGCGTGTGTTTTTAAAAAAATAATTGCAAAACCTAACTAATTTATTTTCAAGAATTGAGCACAATCTTAGGGTATGTCTACACTACGAGGGTAATTCGATTTTACTTAAATCGAATATGTGGAATCGATATTGCAAAGTCGAACGTGTGTGTCCACACTAAGGACACACTAAGGACAGTAATTCGACTTTGTGAGTCCACACTAACGGGGCGAGCGTCGATATTGGAAGCGGTGCACTGTGGGCAGCTATCCCACAGTTCCCGCAGTCCCCGCTGCCCATCGGAATTCTGGGTCGAGCCGCCAATGCATTCTGGGTAAAAAAAATTTGTCGTCATCCGTCCGTCACTAACGCCCTCCCTCCCTCCATGAAAGCGCCGGCGGGAAATCAGTTCGCGCACTTTTCTGGTCAGTGACAGCGCGGACGCCACAGCACTGCGATCATGGATCACGCTGCGACCATCGCTGCACTTGTGGCCGTTCTCAACACCTCGCAGCTTATCATACACCTTTCCCTGAGGCAGATGCAGAGAAATCGGGCGAGGAGGCTACGGCACCGCCGTGAGAGCCTGAAGTCGGAGAGTGGCACAGAGCTGTCAGAAACCACGAGCCCCAGCGCCCAGGACATCACGGTGGCAATGGGGCATGTGGATTTTGTTGAACGGCGATTCTGGGCCCGGGAAACAAGCACGGACTGGTGGGACCGTATAGTGCTTCAGGTCTGGGATGAATCCCAGTGGCTGCGAAACTTTCGCATGCGGAAGGGGACTTTCCTCGAACTTTGTGAGTTGCTGTCCCCTGCCCTGAAGTGCAAGGACACCCGCATGCGAGCAGCCCTCACTGTCCAGAAGCGAGTGGCCATAGCCCTCTGGAAGCTTGCAACGCCGGACAGCTACCGGTCAGTCGCGAACCACTTTGGTGTGGGCAAATCTACCGTGGGGGTTGTTGTCATGCAAGTAGCCAAGGCAATCGTGAAGGTACTGCTCCCAAAGGTAGTGACCCTGGGAAACGCGCAGGTCATCATAGATGGCTTTGCCGCGATGGGATTCCCAAACTGCGGTGGGGCTATCGATGGGACTCACATCCCTATCCTGGGACCGGACCACCAGGCCAGCCAGTACATCAATAGAAAGGGCTACTTTTCAATGGTGCTGCAAGCACTGGTGGACCATCGGGGACGGTTTACAAACATCTACGTCGGATGGCCGGGCAAGGTTCATGACGCTCGCGTGTTCAGGAACTCTGGTCTGTTTAGACGGCTGCAGGAAGGTATTTACTTCCCAGACCACAAAATAACTCTTGGGGATGTGGAGATGCCTACAGTCATCCTCGGGGACCCAGCCTACCCGCTAATGCCCTGGCTCATGAAGCCCTATACTGGTGCCCTGGACACAGAAAAAGAACTGTTCAACTACCGGCTGAGCAAGTGCAGAATGGTAGTGGAGTGTGCTTTTGGCCGTCTCAAAGGGAGATGGAGAAGCTTACTGACTCGCTGTGATCTCAGTGAAACCAATATCCCCATCGTTATTGCAGCTTGCTGTGTGCTCCACAATCTGTGTGAGAGCAAGGGGGAGACCTTTATGGCGGGGTGGGAGGTTGAGGCAAATAGCCTGGCTGCTGATTACGTCCAGCCAGACAGCCGGGCCATTAGAAGATCCCAGCGGGACGCCCTGTGCATCCGGGAGGCTTTGAAAGCTAGGTTCCTGAGTGAGCAGGGCAACCAGTGACTTTTCAGTTTGTGGACAGAAAAGCTGAACCTGCCCCCGTTTCTTTACCCAGTTCATTTTGACTATCCTCTCCAGTTACATACCCCCTTCACCCCCTTCCCCTTCGCAAAAAATAAAATCATTTCGATTTTGTTAATGAACACCGTTGTCTGTGTTGCTGTTTTCGCGGGAATATTTTAAACCGGGGACGCAGACTGTGGCGGGGGGCGGGTTCAGTGTTCTGATGCAAATGATGCTTCTAAACTCCCGGAATGCCAGGCTCCGCACTGGTGGACTGGTTATTTCAATGGAGAACATGAAAAACACCTCCCAGACTGACCAGGGTAACCAGTGACTGCACTGTGTATGTGTCCTGATGCTGGACCTGACACCGCCTCTGTACCCTGCTAAAGGTCACTGTCCTGCCCAATTACCAAGCCCCTTCCCCCCCTCCAGACAGACTCTCCCTCAAAAGAACCTGACTGAAACAGTAATGGAGAGAAACAAACATTTTATTGCGAACCAGACATGAAACGTGGGGGGTGAAACTTGGACGGGGGCTTGTGTGAGGTGGGTAGGAAAGGACTTATGAAATTTTGGGGAATGTCAGCCTTCTAGTGCTAGAGCAGTCTGCAGGGGTTGACTGAAAGTTTTAACGGCCCTTGCCGCCCCTCCTTCTTTGGAGTTTGGGTGAGGGTGGTGTGGGACTTGGTGGCGGGTGAGGGCGGTTACAGATAGACTGCAGCGGGGCTCTGTCCTCCTGCCTCCGGTCTTGCAGAACATCCACAAGGCGCCGGAGCGTGTCCGTTTGCTCCCTCATTAGTCCAAGCAGCTTTTCAGTAGCCTGTTGGTCCTCCTGACGCCACCTCTCCTCCCGTTCCATGACTGCTCGGTGCATTTGTGACAAGTTCTCCCTCCACTGTGTCTGCTGGGCTGCCTGGGCTCGGGAGCATCCCATTAGTTCTGAGAACATGTCTTCACGCGTCTTCTTCTTCCTCCGCCTAATCTGCGCTAGCCTCTGGGAGTGTGCTGACAGGCTGGGTTGGGAGACAGTCGCAGATGTGTCTGTGTGAATTGTGAAAAGGGAGTGAATTCCTGAGACAGATAAATGAAATTGTATACAAAGAACCTAGTCTTTCTCTGTGAACAAGACCATGCACTGCACCTCTCACATGCGCACTCAGGACAAGGTCGAATTTTCGGCCGTCGCCTTCAGTGCCTGTGGACTTGCGGAGGTCTTGGAGTGATCTGAGAAGCGTGGCTGGAGACCTGAACTTCTGGAGCGGGCAATAATGGTAAGCCGCAGACTTGTGGCTGCTTAAAACTCCAGCAGTAGCACTGGCCTCCTTTCACATTGAAAGCAATGCCAGTCTCTGCTGCCAGCAATCAGGACAGCATCAACTCTGCCCCTGTCCCACCCCCTCGCGGCTGTCCCAGGGAAAGATCCCTGTATGCTGCCCCTCTCCCTCCACCGCGTGGCTGTAAAGCAGTCCCAATACTAACATTCCCCTCCCTAATTCAAAGCAGGGCGTCATGAGCGACATCACCCTTCTGAGGATCCCGGACACCCAGAGAGAACGCATGCTGCGGGAAAGCATGCAGAAACCGGGGCCGTATGCCGCCATGCTATGTCGGGCCATGATCCCAGAGTACTTGATTGTGGCGTGGAGGGGGCATGTCTGCTACCACGGAGGGCCCACTAAGATCGCCCTACCCCGGAACCTGATCAACAGGCTTGAGCTCTACCTCCACGAGACCTACGAGGAGTTCTCCTACGAGGATTTCTCGTCGATCCCCGGCCACATTGACCGGATTTTCGCGTAGGTGCACTGGGACTATGGAGTGGAGCGTCTTGGGCCTGGGAATCATGGAGTAACGGACATTGTGAAAATTTTTTAAAACACTTGGGACTAAATTGAGAAGAGCCTAAGACAGAGAAATCATGAAAACCCATTTGTTACCTTTGTAAATATTCCTGTTTTGTACCTGATTATTTTTTTACTAGTTTACAGAACTTTTATAAATGTACATTGTTAATAGTATAAATATTACCGTTCTGTTTTAAATAAATGTTTACATGTTTACAGCACTTACTGCTTGATCCTTCCCCTGATTCTGTGTCCGGGGTAAGGGATGGGGACGGTTGGTACGGGATCTCGGTAAGGGTGATGAAGAGCTCCTGGCTGTCGGGGAAATCAGCGGTGCCAGCGCTGTCGACTGCCTCGTCCTCCTCATCTCCTTCTTCATCTTCCCCGTCCGCTGTCATGTCCGACGAGGAACCGGCCGCGGACATGATCCCATCCTCGGAGTCCACGGTCAGGGGTGGGGTAGTGGTGGCGGCCGCTCCCAGGATGGAATGCAGTGCCTCGTAGAAACGGGATGTGTGGGGCTGGGATCCGGAGCGTCCGTTAGCCTCTTTGGTTTTTTGGTAGCCTTGTCTCAGCTCCTTGATTTTCACGCGGCACTGCGTTGCATCCCGGCTGTAGCCTCTCTCTGCCATGGCTTTGGAGATCTTCTCGTAGATCTTAGCATTCCTTCTTTTGGAGCGCAGCTCTGAAAGCACGGACTCATCGCCCCACACTGCGATGAGATCCAAGACTTCCCGATCAGTCCATGCTGGGGCCCTCTTTCTATTAGATTGCACGGCCATCTCTGCTGGAGAGCTCTGCATAGTTGCCACTGCTGCTGAGCTCCCCTCGATGTCCAAAGAGGAACTGAGATTCAAACTGCCCAGACAGGAAAATGAAAATGAATTCAAATTTTCCCGGGGGTGTGGCTGGTCAGAGCATCCGAGCTCGGACTGCTGTCCAGAGCGTCAACAGAGTGGTGCACTGTGGGATAGCTCCCGGAGCTATTACCGTCGATTTCCATCCACACCTAGCCTAATTCGATATGGCCATGTCGAATTTAGCGCTAATCCTCTCGTTGGGGAGGATTACAGAAATCGATTTAAAGAGAGCTTTATGTCGAACTAAATGGCTTCCTGGTGTGGACGGGTGCAGGGTTAATTCGATATAACGGCGCTAAAGTCGACATAAAAGCCTAGTGTAGACCAGGCCTTAAACAGCTAGACTGCCTATGGGAAGAGAGAGACCTTATAATGCTAAAGATGAACAAACAAGATGGACTTGATCTCCTGAAAACCTACCTTCATATTACAGAAATAGTGAAACACTTCATAACTAGCTTCTTCCCATATTTTCATCAGTTTTTATTTTAGTTATTTTCAGTTAGTTTCCATCTTAATTGAAAGTTTTGACTAATTTTAGTTGTTAGTGTTGACAAATTCAAACTAATGTTTTCAATGAAAACAAAAACTAAGATGCATCTCAGTTCACACTTTTGACAAGTCTGGGTAGAACTTATGGAAGAACACTAACAACAAACATAAGGTTTTTAAAATGCTTCACCCTTTTGTTTTAATAGGAACATGACAGAATTTCAAAAGTTCTGCAAGAATATAAAAAGAAGAAGAATGTGAGTATTTTCAGCTTTACATCCTAATATTAGTTTGCATCAAGGGTGTAGGCCCGGTGCTCCCGCCGGGGGGGCGGGGCACGAGCGGAGCGGGGCAAGCCCCTGCGCCCCAATCCCACTTCCTGGCAGGAGCGCCAGGCGAGGGGCAGGGCCGGCTCCAGGCACCAGCCCTCCAAGCATGTGCTTGGGGCGGCACCTGGAGGGGGGCCGCCCTCCCCCCGGTGCTCCGGCCGGCCGGGAAGAGCGGGGCCGCCCTCCCCCGGTGCTCCGGCCGGCCGGGAAGAGCGGGGCCGCGGCCGGGCTCGCCGCCCTCCCCGCTGCGCTCCCTGGCGGGGGGCGGCGGGAGGCTTTTTTGCCTGGGGCGGCAAAAAAGCCAGAGCCGGCCCTGGCGAGGGGTCAGAGTGGGTGGGGTCATGGGGGCGCCCATTTTTCTGGGGGCGTCCAATTGGCTGGGGGTCCTGGGCACGCCCCCTTGGCCCAGTGGCTAATCTGCCAATGGGTGGAGGGCGGGCAAGTGAGCATGCAGTCCAGCAGCAGCAGAGGAATTCTCCAAAAAGGTAGGCCTGCCGTTGGGGGAGCCAGGCCCAGTGTGGGGCGGTGTAGATGGGAGCTGTTGCCGCTGGTGAACGGCGTCTCCTCCCGGAACTAGGTGCACACCTAGGGCCCGGGGTCCTAGCCAGAGTGTCCATCGCGCTCTCTCCCCCCCCCCCCCCCTCCGCAAGGCTGGCTGGAGGGGGGGCGAGGCAGCCCCGTGCCCTCCTGTCCCTCCGCCCCCGGTCATTGCCGCCCACCCGAAGTTGGGGCCTACCCAAGTGTCCCGTCCTGGCTACACCACTGTTATTGTGCAATAATAATCCAATGGGTGGTTAAGAGGATGTAAGTCAGTGGTGGGGAACCTGCAGTCCGCGGGCTGCATGTTGCCCATCAGGATAATCTGCTGGCAGGCCGCGAGACAGTGTTTACATTGACCGTCCACAAGCATGGCCGCTCGCAGCTCCCAGTTCATGGCCACTGGGAGCTGCTGGCGGCCGTGCCTGTGGATGGTCAATGTAAACACTGTCTCGCGGCCCACCAGTGGATTACCGTGACAGGCCGCAGGTTGCCCACCACTGATGTAAGTAGACAAAAGCAGCTTTAACAGTATGCACAATCTGTTAGTTAAGGGTATGCCAGGCCTTTGCATGTTGGGAAGCTGTTACAATGTTCTATGTACCTGTCACATAAAATGCTGGACACTTGAGAAAGTAGGTAAAGTTTGTTGCCCAACCCATTACAATTTCATGTTGGTTGCATCTTGTGATAGCACTAAATATATAAACTAGATTTAAAAAGAAACAGTTGACTTTCTTAGGCTAAAATGTTTTTCTGTTTGACAGTAGGTCCCATCTATTAATGGCTTGCCTTGAGAACGCTTGCTAACATTGGTTCCAAAAAAATAACTGAACAATCCATTTTCCATCCACACATGCAACAAAAAGCCAACATTCTTTGTCAGTGATAAAACAATGTGGTACATATGCTTAATCTTGAAAGGAAGTCTCTCCATTTTCTTTTTAATCAAAATATTTTTTTTGGGGGGTGGAATATATATTAGTTGCAGAATAACTATTGCTGGAATCCAGAAGGGGTTTTACTTTATTGCTATTAAGGTAGGTTGGTGTGTGTATGTGTGTAATTATTTGCATTCCAGTAAAAACTTGGCAATATAATCTCTTGATTTGTACCTTTTGGGTTTTTTTACTCAATGCAAATTGAGGGTTCATATTAGTCTGTTTTCACTGTTTTGTCATTTGTTTTGTATATTTATTTATTTATTTTTGGTTAAAGATCACCAGATACAAACCATCAGAACACAAATATATAACTGAAACAGGGCAGCACAACATATTTATTTAAAATACAAATAAAATTGCATTACTTTACTAAATGGCTAAAATACATCAAAACCACAGCCCCTTTTCCACCCACCAAGAAAGCGGGAAAAGGGCAGGTTAAAGAAATTGTGTTCAAGGAAGAACAGCATGTGTTTGGAGGGCATGAACCCATATGCATATGTGCTGTCCTCAGCCAACTGCATTATTGATTGTTCTTGGAGGAAACTGAAAGATACATTGTATTAATATGAGTTGTTGATTTGCTTGTATATTTCCTGCAGGATCCTACATTTCTGGAGAAAAAGGAACGTTGTGAATACCTAAAGAACAAACTTTCTCACATAAAACAAAGAATTCAGGACTACGATAAAGTTATGAATTGGAACATACAGACATAGTATCACTCTAACTTTATGTGGAAGCTACTTAGTATTTTGAAATAGAAATTATTTTTAAATATTTATCTTCAAAATTTATTAGCTTCCTAATGTGAAACCAATTGCTTCCTCAATCAATGCCTGTATGTAGTCTATTTAAATCTTGTGCGTTTCTGACAGGTTTTGTATGCAATCATATTTTAAATGCAATATAACAAATAAGTTAACAAGCTATTTTATGGCATCTATATTAATTGTATGCTTTATTAATAGATAAATGCCTAAGTCTGTCCCTTTTTATGTAATCATAGGTATGGTATTTTTACTCATCTGTTCTCCCTTTCTTCTGTCTCTCTCTTTAAATGTGTGCACCCTTTCCACCAGATCTGGTTCTTCTAGATCTAGTCAAGAATCTGTGCAGTAGTACTGTAACAACCTCAGATAATGACTTGGTGTATTTCCTGTATAGTTAGAGCCTTGCAAATCTGCAGATATCCACAGACCATGTTTGCGGATTGGATGCAGATACAAATTTTGTATCTGTGCAGGGCTCTACATATGGTATTGGAAATAACTGGGCTGTTTTTTATGTCCCTGATTCAGCAGAGTATTTAAGCACTTCAGTTCAAATAAATGAAACTGTTCATTTATGTCCTTATATGCTCTGCAGAATCAGAGCCACTTGTTAGTCCTTGCCCACTTTTTTTTCCCCATTCTGAGGATTGTTGCTTTCTATGGGGTAAACCCACAGATTTCTCAGAATCCACTGAGTGGTATCTGCCGGACAGGAAGGAGAGAAATGTGGTACAAGCCTCCTTACTGTTTGAGCCTGAATATTTATTTATTTCTTATATCTTTGTCTTTTCTCATGCAGAAGTTCTAAAGAAAGCAGTTGAAGTTTTGCCTGAATAAGGACTGCAGAACAGGTCCTATATTAGCAACCATAGCATAGCTTAATTCTGACCTCTGCCTTGCAGAGGTGAGGTAACTTATTCACATTCCTAAACCATAATAATATGGGAATGAAGAGATTATTGAACTCATGTCCAGGCTCAGCTAGTGCTGCTATGGAACTAACACTCTCTACAAACCTCCCCTGGGTGACGTAGGTAGAACTGCATGTGTTAAATTAAGGGAAGAGAACACCCAGAGGAACATGACTTTCTTGTTTGAGAAAACTGGAGAGAGTAGCTGATGCAGGTAATTGTAAACACTAGGAGTCAAATGAATGTACACAGTAAATTTTAAACTTAATTCTCGGTATAAAACCTCCCAAAAAAGTTACGGTATATAAACCATAAGCATGTGATGTAAATCCAAGTGAAATGTTGTTCACTGATGAGACACAAGCCTCTGGAGATTTAACGTACCTTTATACTAAACCTTACAATGTGGCTTGAACTTGTAAATCTATTTTGTATCACAGTTGTAAATACTTACAAACTTATGAAAATAATGTCATCTTATATGAGTTTTATCTTTGTATGAACTTTTTTTACTAATTAAAATACACTAAAATTGTTAGTCATTTTCTCATTGGTAGTAGCCTCTTCACTGAACAGTTTTCTAGAACCAATGTGTCACTGGACATTTTGTTCTGAAATATGTTGTTTAAATGTCCAAAACAATACATAAACATAATACTTGTAGTCTTGCTATAAGTGGTTGGAGCCAATTGTGTTTGTTAGGATTACATCATGGCTTTTATTAAGGGTCTTTTTTACTGGAACTTTCCATGCTTGGTCTCATTTTAGAAGGGATTATATCTCCAAGCTATAATCCTTTATTAACTATGGTAGCTTTCCAAGTGTAGAGGAGAGGTATGTTCATAGCTCCTAGTGTAAGGCTGTGGTGTTTCCATGTGACCTTACACTGCTGTTCTACAGCACTGCAAGTATCTAACTCAAAGCCACTTCTAGCTTTCCCCCTTCTTTTTAAAAGAAAAGGGGAATACTTAAAGTGAAAAGAATTACGTCACTAATATCAGTGATGGGTTTCAGTACTCAAGATATGGAATTGGGATTGTTGACTTCCCAGCCTGCTGTTAACTTGGTCACATTGCTTATCCCATATATTTATGAGAGCTTTATTGTGCTACACACTTAAAAAGATAACCAGAAATAAAAATGTACATACCATATGACCAAATGAATGTTAGTTCAAGAATCTAAACTCAGGTTCTGACAGCTGGGAATTTAAACTGTAAATCTAAGTTTACAAAACATACATGTATGTTTCTAGGTATATCGTAGGTAATCACTTGTTAGTTTTAACGGCTGGTCTTAAATGTGTGCCCATCCAAATAACCAGTAAATCTATAAAATACTTATCAAAAGGTTCATATGACCTAGATTTAACATTCTTGGGGTACTATGAATTGAGCCCTGTGAATTTTTTTTTATATATAATTTTTCATTTTATTTTTGGGGAATGTGGTGGTGTTTTTGTTTTATCCCTTGGGGAATAGGGTGCCAGGTCCTGCTCCCAGGGGGTCGGGGGCCCTGGAGGGGGGATTGCAGAGTGAACCCATCCCACACTTGCGTTGCAGTGGCAGCTCCTGTCCCACAGGTCTGGGCCTGGCTGCCTGCTGTAGGTGCTGTGACCTGGCATCATGATGCCAGAAGGATGGCTGGGCCAAATTTGAATGAGAGGCATTGTGATCTGGTGTATAGGGTCACAGTGCCACTCTCAAATTTTGGCCCCAAAGGACAGATGCCACTGGTTTGGGGTGAGATTTTTGTTCTATTTCGTTTTGTTGTTCATTTTATTTTGTGGTGTTTTGCAATTAAAAACGTGAGGCTTTAACTATGAAGCATGGCTCTGGAATTTACACACACACATTTGACTTTCACATGTTTATGTTCTTTACTATGTAGAAAGCTTCACTTGTTAAAATGTGGGTCTGGTCTGTTCTGTTCTTTCTTGTGGATGGTCACCAGTCTTGTAAGCTCCCCGGGTCTGGGTAGTGACCATTCAATATTATAACTTTGCGTCTCTCAGGCACACCCCCAGATGCCGACCCTGTCTGGATTTAACTGTTGTTGCCTTTCAATGTTAATGTAAAAGTAATCCACGACTGCTGCATGATTTCCTCCCTTCTGTAACAGAACTTGTGCTGCTTGTGTATATATGGCAAAGTTCTATTTCCATTGTGTTAATATCAGGATGAAAAAGCTGCATTTCATAAATGCTTCTTAACACTTTCTGGACCATATATTCCAGTACAAGTCTAATTCCAGTATTTACAGAATGTACTTAAGGTTTGTCTCATGGGGCAATTATTCTGATGTTAGTTTTAAATTACAGATTAATCTGCTGCATGAGCAGTTTTGCACACCTGATATGCTGTTTTTCATATAATTACTCTTGGGAAAATAGATCTAGAAATTACTGGGTTCTTTATCAAGAGGTCACATGATATGAGAGAGAAAGAAAAGCCTCAGATATAGGAGAAATTCTTTAGGACAATGATGCAACTACACTACATTGCTAAACTAGAACTGAGGGTGCACTATATGTAATGAATAGATTGCTCACACTGTAAGACATCACGTGTTAGTTCCCATTCCTTTTAATAATCTGCTCTTTTACTATGATTCATGGCTTGGGTGAAAAAACTCTGCTCATAACTAATTGTTAAATAGACACATGTATAGAAAGCATGCTCTTCCATAATACAGTGGAAACTTATTAAATGTGTTTTACTCCTCTTAGCAGCTATTTATTTAGAAGCCTGTGCTACTTTACAAAATGGTCTGTATGGTAGAAGGTGAAAATACTCAAGTCTATTCCTTTAACAAATACTTAAGTGTGAACTCTCATGTGAAGTAGTTATGAAAATTTTATTTTTGTTTAATCTGAATGTGGCCCTTATGTCAGCTTTACAAGTTTGAAGTTCTTTACCCATGGCTGAGTTGTAGCTTAGCAGTAGCAATTTGTGCTATCAGTGTGTTTTGGCAGGATTTACTGCTAGGATGTGAGGGTAGCAGAGTCTCTGTATTCACTCAGGGCTTGTCCACACTTAAAACAGTGCAGTGGTGCAGCTCCCCTCCCCTGCGATGCAGTAGCTAGGTCAACAGGAGAATCATTGGGGGTGTGGATTTTTGTACTTATACTGACCTAATTTCCTAGTGTAGACCAGGCCTCAGTTTCTGCTGGATTTGCCAACTATTTACTTTTAGGGCACGTCTACATTTGCAAAGTTACAGCGCTGGCAGTTACAGCGCGGCTCAGAGAGCGCCAAAGGAAAAGTGCTGTTGTGTGTTCACACTGACAACTGCCTGCGCAATAGCGTGTTCACACTTGTGGCGCTATTCAGAGCAGTGCACTCTGCACCGCTTTCTCTTTTGCCACTAAGACTTGTGGGAAGGCGGAAGGCGTCGCGGGGCATCCTAGGTCCTGTCCCAATGCCCCGTGATGCATTGCTTCGCATCCCAGCAGTCTCTGTGCTTCCGTCCTTTGGCGCCATCTTTCAACAGTTTGTGTACTGCGCGCCCTGCCCTGCCTCTTTCGGTCTGCAGGAATTGATCCTGAGCTGTTGACCAGTATGCTGCTTGCACTGACCAACACGTCACGAGTGGCAGTGGAGTTATTCCTTAAACTACAAAGGCAAGAGGAGTGCGACATTGATCTTGCCACACATACTAGCTACGACACAAGATTGCTTGTGGCATTCACAGAGGTGCTGACAACAGTGGAACACGGCTTTTGGGCTCAGGAAACAAGCACTGAGTGGTGGGATCACATCATGATGCACGTCTGGGATGACGAGCAGTGGCTGCAGAACTTTTGCATGAGAAAAGCCACATTCATGGGACTCTGTGATGAGCTCACCCTAGCCCTGCGGCGCAAGGACACAAGAATGAGAGCTGCCCTGTTGCTGGAGAAGCATGTGGTGATTGCACTGTGGAAGCTGGCTACTCCAGACTGCTACCGATCGGTCGCTAACCAGTTCAGATTGGGAAAGTCGACCGTTGGAGTCGTGTTGATGGAAGTGTGCAGGACCATTAATCGCATCCTGCTCCGGGAGACCGTGGCTCTGGGAAACATGCTTGACTTTGTGGATGGCTTTGCACAAATGGGCTTCCCTAACTGCGGAGGGGCGCTCGGCACGCACATGCCAATTCTGGCACCAGCCCATCTAGCCACAGAGTACATTAATCACAAGGGGTATTTCTCAATGGTTCTCCAGGTGCTTGTGGATCACCATGGGTGTTCCACAGACATTAACGCAGGCTGGTCCAGAAAGGTGCATGACACATGTATCTTTCAAAAAACTGGCCTGTTCAAGAAACTGCAAGCAGGGACTTTCTTCCCTGACCAGAAGATCACCGTAGGGGAAGTTGAAATGCCCATCGTGATGCTGGGAGACCCCACCTACCCCTTAATGCCATGGCTCATGAAGCCATACATGGGGCAACTTGACAGCAGCAAGGAGTGGTTCAACAACAGGCTGAGCAAGTGCAGAATGACTGTGAAGTGTGCATTTGTCCATTTAAAAGCCCGCTGTATGGGAAGTTGGACATGGCCGATGACAATATTACTATGCTTATAGCCTCATGCTGTACACTCCATAATATTTGTGAAGGGAATGGTGAAAGCTTCACGCAGGGCTGGACTGCAGAGCTCAGTGCCTGGAGACTAAGTTTGAACAGCCCGAGACCAGGGCTATTAGAGGGGCACAGTGCGTGGCCATAAGGATCAGGGATGCTTTGAAGCAGCAATTTGAAGCTGAAAGCCACTAGTAGCTGTTGCTATGCTTGGGATTGCAGTGCTTGTAATGCTAGGAGGTGATTGATGCAAGAAGGGGCCTTAACATAATTGTATGTTGCTTTACAGTGCTCTTTTTTGCTTTCACTTAATAAAGGTTGCTTTCAAACAAACACAATTATTTTATTGAAAGACAACAAGCAGAGGAGAGAATCAAATGGAAAAAAATCATCAGCAGGGAGGGGGATGGGGGAAGGGAAGGTCTCAAGAGGAGGAGGGGTCCCGGGACGGCTACAGATTTGTGTATGTCGAAGGATCATACCCAACCTTCTCCTTTGGAATACAATGCAGCGGGTGCTGTACTTCAGCAAGGCCAAACTGCAGAGGGATGGGTTTTGAGTGCAGTGGGTAGTGGGAGTCCACACTGCTGGACTGTGAGGAGGGAGGAGTGGAGCTGCAGGTAGAGAGTGGAGCCAGGAGGTTGATATCAGTGTGTTGGCGGTGTGTGGGGAGCGCATGGGAAAGAGTTTTGCGACAGCAGCTGCAGGGGAGGGCGGGCGCAGAGCTGCTTAGTTTGAAGAGCTAGTATCGCCTGGAACATGTCCGCTTGGCGCTCCGTAACTTCTTAAGAGCCGCTCCGTGGCTTCTTTCTGGTGTTCCGCGTTCTCCTTTCGGTCCCTCTTCTCACTGTCCCACCACTCCTTCAATTCTTTTTTCTCAGCGGCTGAGTGCATCATAACCTCACGCATAAAGTCCTCCTTAGTTCATCTTGGCCGCTTTCTAATTCTGCGCAGCCGTTCTGCCGCCAATAACAAAGAGGAAGGCTATGCTCCCAAGATCATCTCTGTGAAGTTAAAATGCAACATTTTACAGAAGCGGTATTGTTTCCAACACAGACAACACTGTTTTAATGCTTTAAAATACAGTCAGTACTTACACACCTGTCACTAACTGGCTGACCCCAGGCAAGCACACATGAGCCACAAGACCCCCAAAATGGTGAGTAGCTGCAGGGGCAGGGCAGTGATTTTCTTCCCCACCCCCCTGAATTTTCCCAACACCTCCCCCCCAGTTTTGTGAACTAGTTACATGCCAATTTAGTGACTGTTTGGAAATTTGAATTGAAATTGAAACATTAATACACATTTTAAAAGCATATACAGTGTATGATAAAATACATGTATCTGAAAAGGTATAATATATTTGAAAAGTATAAACATAGACTAGCTTCTTTATACAGCTGTAGTTTTTTATGACAATGTCAGTGCATTCATTTCGGTGATGGCCAACCTATCAGAGGGATAGCCGTGTTAGTCTGGATCTGTAAAAGCAGCAGAGAGTCCTGTGGTACCTTATAGACTAACAGACGTATTGGAGCATGAGCTTTCATGGGTTGCATGATCTTGCATCCGACGAAGTGGGTATTCACCCACGAAAGCTCAAGCTCCAATACGTCTGTTAGTCTATAAGTTTCAGAGTAGCAGCCGTGTTAGTCTATAAGGTGCCACAGGTCTCTTTGCTTCTTGGCCAACCTAATAATTTCAAATGATGATTTGTAAGCAAAGTCTAAATGAGCTCTCCCTGACAGCTAGTGATGAGCTGGGGGAAAAGGCTTCAGGACCAGATTGTATTTACATTCACACCTAAACTACCTAGGTATCCACAAAACAGAGCTGTGTTGTCCAAGTGATCGATTTTGGCTGGGGTTGGGTTTACAAATCACTTGAATGCGGGGGGAGGATGAAATGTTGTTGTTCTTATTGTATGAGTAAAGGGCAGTAGAACTGTACTTAGCCTGTGCTGATTGAGGGCATCAAGAGAGAGGGTGGGGACCTGTCCCTCTCCACTGTTTAAAGACAAACTGATTAGGATCCATAGATAGTCTTTTGTTCTGTTAAGTGACCACTGCAGCTGAAATCACTGATAATCAGATCTAAGTGCTTAGTCCTGCTGTGGGGACAGTGTTCCTGTGGGGACAGTGTTTTTGTGTAAGAGACAGCCCAGACTACACTAGCAGCGAGGTTCCCCCACTGAGAGCTCAGCTGAAATCACTGAGAGCTGGGTGGAACCTCAAGAGACCAACTCACAGAGGTCACAGTGGCAGGTGGCAGCAGAAGGTGACTGCGCAGGGCCATTGGCAACAGAGTGGTGGAGTGAACGGTGGCATAATGAACAGCAGTGGCCAGAGCAAACAGTGAGCAGCTGGAGGAATGAGCAAGGTGCCTTCTTGCCCCCGACCTGGGAGGTGAACTCACGTGAAAGCACTTCTGAATTCTGAGTCTCCACTGACCAAGGACAACACCGGTGAGTGGGGTGCAGTGGAGGGAAAAGTGAGGGGCACGTTAAATAAACATTTGTTTGTTGGACTATATTTTAGTGACTTTGCTCCAGGATGCTAGATTTGTGACTGGGAATACAAACAAGGAAATGCTCCGGAGCCCAGAAGTGCTCGTGCCCCCCCCCTACCCCGCCCTGACTCCGCCCCCTCCTCCCCCCATTGGCTCCCTCCCTGAATCCCCGCCTCTTCCCCAGGCTCACCATTCCTCCTCCCTCCACAATCGCTGGAGGGAGGCCTCGGAGATGCAGGGGAAGCGCGGGGCCGGGGTGAGTGAGAGTCCGGCCTGGCCCCAGTGCAGGCAGGACTCAGTCGGGCCGTAGGGAAAGGAGGGGGGCGGCCCGCGGGGCCAGGCGGCGGCTGTTCTCCCCCCTGCCGCCCGCCCGGGCAGCGGGACTCGGGAGCAGCCGCTGCTGCAGCTCCCACTGCCGCGGGGGGAGGAAGCAGCCGATGGCCAAGCTCGGCGGCTGCGGATCTGGCGCCCGGGCCCGAACCCCCCGAGCCCGGGCCTGCTGCGGGGACCCAGCAGCGCGCACGCTGCGCCCAGCCCCTGGCCAGTCACGTCTGGGCTGCTGCCCAGCTGGTGCTATCCCGCGGTGGCCCCGGGGCGGAGGCATCGGCAGTCCAGCCCCGTTCGTTCCCCTGGGGGATGGGGCCTGCTGCCCCCACTCCGGGGCCGCCGCGGGAGAGCACCAGCTGGGCAGCAGCCCAGACAAGACTGGCCAGGAGCTGGGCGCAGCGTGCGTGCTGCTAGGTCCCCGAGCAGGCCCGGGCTTGGGGGGTTCGGGCCCGGGCGCCAGAGCCGCAGCCGCCGAGCTTGGCCATCGGCCGCTTCCTCCCCCCGCGGCAGTGGGAGCTGCAGCAGCGGCTGCTCCCGAGTCCCGCTGCCCGGGGGGGAGAACAGCCGCTGCCTGGCCCCTTGGGCCTCCCCCTTACTCTCCCTACCGCCCGACTGAGTCCTGCCTGCTCGGGGCCAGGCCGGACTCTCACTCACCCTGGCCCCACGCTTCCCCTGTGTCTGCCGGGCCTCCCTCCAGCGCTTGTGGAGGAAGGGTGTTTGTTTTTGTTTTTTGCTCCGCCCCCCCCGCCACGCCCTCCCCCCCCGCGTCCCGATATTTGACTTGGGTCATCTGGTCACCCTACCTGACACACACACCCTGTAAATTTGAACACCCCCCTAATTTCAATTCCTGGGGAAACCACTGCAACAAAGTATCCACAGGGGCCTTTGCAGTGGAGGTGGGGTCGCCACCGAGTATCGCGTCCAGCTCTTTGTAGAACCGGCAACTCGTCAGCGCAGCACCGGAGCAGCAGTTTGCCTCACATACCTTGTGGTAGGCATTCCGCAGCTCCTTCACTTTGATCCTGCACTGCAGTGAGTCCCAGTCATGGCCCCTTTCTATCATGCATCTAGAAATCTGTCCATAGGTATCATAATTCCAACAGCTAGAGCACAGCTGGGACTGCACTTCTTTCCCCAAATGCTGATGAGGTCCAGCAGCTCAGCATTGCTCCAAGCAGGGGATCACCTGGTGCGTGGAGCAGGCATGGCCACCTGGAAAGATGCGCTGAGACCACTGCACACCTCACCGAGCAAACAGGAAGGGGACTTTCAAATTTGCAAAGGAATGTATGGGGTCGGGCTGATGGCTGGTCATCTGAGGTCAGGGCAGTAGGGTTCAAACTGATGGCCAGAGAGGTGAGAACAGGCATTGTGGGACACCTCCCGGAGGCCAATCGCAGCGCTGTAATCACCACGGTGTCTACACTGGCACCACAGCGCAGTAGCCCCGGCGCAGAAAGCTGTACGCCTCTCATCAGGGTGGCTTTTTTTTAGAGCGCTGCATCTGCGCAGTTACTGCACACAAAGTGGCTTGGCAGTGTGTACACCTCAGGAGTTACAGCGCTCAAAGCTGCTTTATTGTGCACAAACTTGTCAGCGTAGACGGGGCCTTATTTATTATTTTGGTTGCTGGAAGGTGGCAAGTATGACTGCTATTGCTGTAGGACAACATCTATAACTCAGTACAAAATCTGTTCTAATTGTGATGAGGCAGATACCTGGAACTATTTGATGACTGAGTGTAAAACAAGATAGTTACGTCTTTTCATTATTGCTGTGGCCTGGATCTGAAACAATGATCAAGAAGATAAAAGCTCCATCTCATCATCATCATCATCAGTTCATTTAAACTACAAATGCCATTTAGATAAACCAGACTGTAATTACTGGAGTAGAAACTTGCTTAGGACAGTGTGACTAATACTCCCACTCTTGTTTTAAAAGATTAATTAAATAGTCTCTTGGGTTGTTCAGTAATAGGTGTGGCAGTGCATTGGTTTTGACTTTCTTCTGTGAAACACCTCTAACACCACAGTGCTCCCCTGACTGAGTTCTGACTGAGGACTATGTCATTGACTACCAACAACACCATTTTCTCTAACACCATTAATTACATTGCTATTGATATAATTAGGGATGTCTTTGATTGCTGATGGCCCAAGTTTGGCTGACGGAGGTGAAACTTTGAGTTATCTACAGGCACGTCTTCACTAGCACGTTAAAGCGCTGCCATGGCAGCGCTTTAACATGGCTGTGTAGTCGCAGCATCAGAGCTGGGAGAGAGCTCTCCCAGTGCTGTAAAAATACTACCCCCACGAGGGGAGTAGCTACCAGCGCTGGTGCACTGTCTACACTGGCACTTTATAGCGCTGAAACTTACAGCGCTCGGGGGGGGGGGGTGGGGTTGGGCGGGTCACTTCCGTGAGTGAGAAAGTTGCAGTGCTGTAAAGTGCCAGTAAAGACAAGCCCTACTTCTCTAGTTCCCCTGCCAGAAAAGGGTAGACTATGGTAGAACATTTCTCTCTCTCTCTCCTATTTGCTGCCAGGGTGGGAAATTAGCCTACCTCTGATTTGCCAAGTCTGTACAGAACCCTGAAGAATTTGCTTACTCTTTAGCCCAGCCCTGTTTTATGGAGGTAACCTTTTGTAAAGCTAGGATGGATTGTTTGCCCACCTTGAGCTAGCTCTGATGAATGAGCCCCTTGAAATATTGTGTATTGTTTGCTTACTAGGTTCATTTTCCACTGTGCTCCTAAATGCACTATTAAGGTCCTGATCCAGAAAAGATTCAAACTATTCTTGCAGAAAGTTAAGCATGTACATGAGTCTTTGCAGAGTTATAGTCCAAGTTTACTATTCAGAGTAGACCTGAAAGAAGTGACAAAATATACCACCAAGCAATTAAAATTTGTAAAGCTGCCAGAACTATCTGAACCACCTTAGCTGTATAACTGTGAACAATTACTAAATGTGAACATCTACATTAATTTAGTTTAAAGAATGAGTTTAGTTTATTTTTACAGTACTTATATTGTAGGTCCATGGTCCAGCAGATTTTGTAATTTTAATTAGTGCCTAAGTACTGGTACAGGCTGATACTTGAGAAATTCCATAACAGAAGTGGGAGAGGCTGCTCTTATGCTGTGTGCAGTACTGTATTATCTGCTCTGCAAAGCTCTATTTTGAATCATATGAGTAAGTTCTGAATTTTAAACAGGAAATATCTGCTGGGAGTTTTAGACAAAAGAACCTTCATTCTGAGGAAACTAGATTAGAAGTTAGGAGCTCACAGTTCTAGTCACAGAAAAATGTTAACCTATCTCTACATCAATGAAGAAATATTAGATTTGACTATTTAGTTTTTGACTGAACTACTCCAAGGCACTCGACCCACACGAGAAGTGAGAAATCCAGTTACATCAGGGCAATAAAACAGAAGCTGCTCTTGCAACTCTCTCTATAAAAAATATACTTAAGCCTTGATCCTGCAAGTAAAAGCATGTGGATGTATCCTTGTGCCCCCTCAAAGCCCCAATGCAGAAAATGGGGCTCTGTCCCTGCATTGTAATTTGTAGGATCAGCCCTGTGATTGTATCCTAGGGCCAAGATTTTCAAAAACAGGAGCCTAAAATTAGGTTCCTAAATCCATATTTGGGCACCTAAATTAGTGAGTTGATTTTCAAAAGTGTGGCGTGCCCAGTAACTCCCATTTGAGGGTTTACCTGCAGTGAGATTAGAAGCCACTTTAAGTTCCTGTTTTTTGTTTTGGTTAATTCACTTTGGAGGGGGTCCTTGTTAAACAACACTTAGTTGTATAGGTCCCAGAAATATGGTAGGGTGCTTAACAGAAATAAATGCTGTTCTCAGATTGCTTTTTAGGGAAATTTTAGAATATTCGGTACTGGGGTGATTTACTACTGAACCAATGCCCCATCCGTTGGGTTAGCTGTGTTAGGGGCATTGTGCCATTGCAGGTACTGTTTTTCAGCCAAAGCATAAAATCTTTTGATCATTGATAAATTTGTGGTAACTTTCTAAGAAGCCAACTGTCCTAGCTAAATTCCAGTTTGGATAATTACATTCTATCTGCTTAGATTCTTAAGACACCCACCACTATGCTATCTAAATACCTGTTCTGCCTAGCTACATTCCCCTTGCAGTTTCAATGGCACAGGGTATATTATATTGAAATCCTAGAGAATGAAAGGCACTGTCTACTTCTAGATAATGTTTATTTGTAACCCACTGCTAGTGTTAATGTGCACACTTATCCTGTGATAACACTTTTTTTAAGGGACTAGAATGTCTTATCTACATACAAACAAAAGTTCCACTCAGATATGTTCACCCTCTAATCATCAAGTGTACCATTTTTGTTCTCTGTTTTGTCTACTTTGAATATAAGGTCATTGGGGGCACGTCTCTAATCTTCCTTCTCTGTAACGCTGATTACATTGTTGGCACTCAGTACATAATATTAATTACCAGGATATGCCTTGCTGAAGTTGCTATTGCTATATCAACATGCAAATGTGTGTAATAAATAATAAAGATGGGTGATGTTTTTCCATCTTGGTATGTTAGAGCACGGGAATCAACTCCTTCTGACTAATTCAAGCAATTAGATTGTCTAATCACCAAACATTCAATTCACTTCATAACAATAGGCCTCAAAGTTAATAGCATTACTTATGTGCATTGTGTGGACATAGAAACTGATTATTTTCTTGCTCTAAGAGGCAATTACACTAGGTATGTGTATACAAAAGAGGCACGTTGCCAAGGTCCTGTGTGGAAATCTATTATTCTATTGGCTATGTTGTACCTGTTATGATAGAAAAAGGAGTTTTTAGTATTCATGGTTGTCAATCTGGTTCCTCTTACCTTTGCTGTGTTTAATTTTAGAAAAGATTAAAAGTTGTTAGTGAAAAGTTGTATGAAAAGCACCACCAAGAAGTTAATATCTAGTAGGCTCATGCTCTAGGACAGTGGTTTTCAAACTGCAGGTCGTGACCCAGTACTGGGTCACAGAATGGAAGGCACTGGGTTGCAGTGGCTCTGGTCAGCACCGCTGACTGGGCCATTAAAAGTCCTGTCTGCAGTGCTGCCTGGCTAAGGTAGGCTAGTCCTTACCTGTTCTGATACTGCGCAGCGCCCTGGAAGCAGCCAGCAGCAGGTCTGGCTCCTAGGCGCGGGGACCACTGGACTCTGTGCGCTGCTCCCACCCCGAGCACTGGCTCTGCACACCCATTGGCTGGGAACTAGCCAATGGGAGTTGGGGGGGCGGTGCTGCTTGTGCGCCTCCACCTAGGAGCCAGACCTGATGCTGGCCGCTTCTGGGGCGCAGCGCGGTCTGCAGTGCCAGGACAGGCAGGAAGCCTGCGTTAGCACCCCTGCTGTGCCACTGACCGGGAGCCGCTCAAGGTAAGCCCACGTACCAACCCCGTGCCCCAATCCCATGCCTCAGTCCTGAGCTCTCCCAAACCAGGAGCCCCTTTCTGCACCCCAGAGCCTGCACCCCCAGCCCCGCGCCCCCCTCCCCCCCCCTCACCCCCCAACCCGTTGCCCAGAGCCCCCTCCTGCATCCCAAGACCCTCATCTCCAGCCCCACCCCAGAGCCCTGACCCCCTCTCACACTCCAATCTGTTGCCCAGAGCCCCCTCCCACACCCTGAACCCCTCATTCCCAGCCTCACCCTGCAGCCCTCACCTCAATCCTCTGCCCCATCCCCAAGCCCTGCCCAAACCCCTCATCCCCAGCTCAGTTGGGTTGCGGGCATCAACAATTTTCTTCAACTGGGTCACCAGAAAAAAGTTTGAAAACCACTGCTCTAGGACAATAGTAGGTACCCTTGACTAGTACCTTTGGATGATCCATCACTAGTGATCTGGCTTTTTTGCCTGCTATTGTGACAAAAGGAGGAGAAGGGACAAGGTAAATCTGTAAGCATATATAATAAATACTGTATCCAAGTCCTGATTAAGGTAAATAGCAGCTTTATAGATGCATCCAACTCACATCTGTATCCCACTGTTCACCCTACCACCATGTTAAAAGTACATTAAGGGCCCAGTCCAAAGCCTACTGAAATCAATGGGAAACTCCCACTGACTTCAATGGGCTTAACATCAGGCTCCAAAATGTCTTTGCACTTTTCAGCAAAGGCCATCCAGCCAAACAAAAGAAGTTGGCTTGTTAATGTATGGAAGTATTATTGAAGGTGGTGGTGTCCTTGATAAATCCTATGAGGTTTTGAGGACTGTGGCAATGGCCAATAAAGGATACTCCATAGACAACAAATGTAGTTTTAGTTAACTTTTTGTTCCCTGGATGTACTGTAGTTCTGAATTCCCACCCAGATGACATCAGAGTTCCTAGTTGCTGTCTCCAAAAGAGGCAAAAGCTGGGAATTCCAAATATGATTTTTAAAGAGGCTTTTTAAACAAGACTTAAAACAACTGGGTTTTACAGTAAAAGATCTAACAAATTCTGAAAAATTGTGGATGAGAACCACCCTTTAAAAGAGCCTAATACAGGGGTTCTCAAAGTGGGGGTTGGGACCCCTCAAGGAGTCGCGAGGTTATTACATGGGGGGTTGCGAACTGTCAACCTCCACCCCAAACCCCGCTTTGCCTCCAGCATATATAATGGTGTTAAATATATAAAAAGTGTTTTTAATTTATAAGGGGGGGGGGTCACACTCAGAGACTTGCTATGTGAAAGGGGTCACCAGTAAAAAAGTTTGAGACACACTGGCCTAATAGACACAGTAAAGATTCCATATTCAAGATTGTAAATAGAAAGCTATTTAAAATGTAACTTTGACCCCCACCCCCTGGCAATTCCTCAGTATTGAAATAGTACCTGTTAGACTTTGGAATTAACTTGTTTTGTTTTGGTTAAGAGTGAAAAGGGGTGGAGGAGGAAGAATTCAGACTTTAATGTGACTACTGTTTGAGGAAAAATTCCACTAACAAGCTTTTAACAAGGGAACAGTGTGTAAAAAGCTTATTGTAATAGACAAAACTATGTTTTTTTAAATAAAAATTTTAAATGAAAAGTCTGAAAAAACAAAACACAGAATTACCCAAAACAGTCTATAATTTACCTGCATTTTTTATTTTACCAGAGTCCTTATTTAGAACCTTCTCTGGATGCATATGCATCCAATCTGTCATTTTGTAATACAACAGAACATTAAACCTTATGTAATTACTGAGGTCATGTCCACACTATGGGTGCTACTGCAGCTATGCTATTGTAGTACAGACACTCCGCTCCCTGCATCCATAGAAGGGGTTTTCCATCAGTTAGTCTGTAATCCAAGACCTGGCCATGTCTGTGCCTGGCGGTTAGGTTGGTTTAACTATGGTGCTCACGCCCCTGACCAATGTTGGTAGGTCGACCAGGATCTACACAGTACAACTTTATAGAAATAAAAGAAGACAAGGTCCCTGTCCTGATGAGCTTAATTTACATACATATTTAAATTTTTATTAAAGTTAATGTTTAAAATTAAATATACACAGGTTAAGAGGGAAGATACTGTACATCTGGGGTCAGGCTTGCGTTATTAGGGATTACAGGTATCGGTTGCAAGGATGGAGAGATACATACATAGCACATAACCAGCATAGACCCAGATTGGGGTGCAAGAGTTTTTAAAGTGTCAGTGGATAAGTGACAAAATATCCAGAGACTCCCCTTCATAGGCGCGAGGGATAGCTCAGTGGTTTGAGCTTTGGCCTGCTAAACCCAGGGTTCTGAGTTCAGCCCTTGAGAGGGCCACCTAGGGATCTGGGGCAAAATCAGTACTTGGTCCTGCTAGTGAAGGCAGAGGGCTGGACTCAATGACCTTTCAGGGTCCCTTCCAGTTCTATGAGATAAGTATATCTCCATATATAGATTACTCTGTCAAGACTATTGGAATTTGCAAATAATTTCCCCACTGGTACTAATATAATGCAATCACAAGTTTAACCCACTGCTTTATGGCATTAGTAAGAAGATATCCTTAGGCTATTAGTACTAGCTGGAGGTCAGCTGTATCATGTCCAAGGATTTAGATTAACTTGCTCCTTATTGTCATTATCTCTGATAAATGAAGCTAGCGCTCACTTTTTAAATTTAGATTAGACAAAGTAGAGGGAAAGGGTAAAGAGGCTGGTGCCTCTCCATTGAAAATTATTAGTAAATCAGTCTTAATTACTACCAAAGAGGTGGAACCACACTAGTTAATGTATCAAAATAATTCCAGGTCTAATACTAGTGCTTCCAATATAATTACATCAAGGATAAATAGTCCAATCTCCAATACCAGATGTTTCTATAGTTAGTAGAACTAATCCCATTCACTCTTTACAAAAGCTTTTGTTACAGTAGCAAGGGGCCTTTCTTATTTAGCTGCCTCTGGGATCAGCTAGCTTTAGGAATATCAATGTGACAGTTAAATGTCCATCTCCACAGGTGATTAACACACAAATACAACTCTTGGGACTCAGATCATTTAATTTATCAGGGCTGCAGGAGGTAAGTACAGCATTCAAGGAAGCTGAAGTACTATCTCCATTCAATTTTATTTTGCTCCTGATTAAAATACATTCTATTTTGAGCTTTGTTTACAGGGGAAAGTTTTACCAGTTGGACACTCTTAAGTTAAGTTTACACTATGGGTGCTAAGGTCCCATAGTGCAAGTGCCACAGCTATGCTGTTTAAGCACCATAGTGTAGACTCATAAACCAACAACCGACGGTTTTTCTGTTGCTCTAGGAACTTCACTTTCCCAAACAACAGGAACTGGGTCAAGAACAGCATTCTTCCCTCAACCTAGCTGCCTCTACACTGGGGGTGAGGTGGGCATAGTTACGGTATAGTGCTCAGGAAAGTGTACCTTTTACACCTCTGACCACCATAGCTATGTCAACCTAAGTTTTAAGAGTAGGCCAGGCTCTATGCAGATATTTTGGGGGTTTATTTATGTTGCTTAGGAAGGTGTTTAAGTTAAGCTGAAAAAGGTACTCCTATACTAGAGTGTCAGGCAGAGGGTTGTACTAGTCTAACTATTTCAGTTTAAATTCAAACCTTAGTTTATACCACCAAAAAAAACCCAAAACATGTTAATATATTGTAAGGCCTCAGTTCTTTTTATTTCCTTCCAGTGTGTGCAATTGAGGAAGGGGAAAGGTGCACAGAGACAGCACCACTCTGCTCCTAGTACTGCTGATTTAAAAGGGTGGCACTGGCAGAGGGAGAATGGTAGGTATTATCACCTTTGCCCTAATGCCCTCCCCTCAATTTGTCTTTCTCTTTTCCTAGCGCTAACCCCCATAGGCCGGGGAGCTGTGCCCATTCGTGTTTTATTTCTGCAGCACAACAGGCATTTTACAAACAATTCCAAGACGGGTGCCTGGGCTGAGGAGCTGCAATCTAAGGGCCTTATCACTGTTCCCCCAAATCGCCCACTGATCTCAGTGGGGCAGTTCTGGGCAGTAGGGGAGGGGCGACACATTAATCCCAGTTGAAGGGTTAAAGTGTCTGTGAAGTGCCATCATGGAAGGGCTGAGAGTGAGAGACTCTCCCTCTGCCCCTCGTCCCCCCGCACTTCGGAGTTTCTCGGACACAGCTCCAGCCCGCCCTTTGTTTACACTAGAAGCTTGGACATCCTCACTCGAAACTGGTTCCCGGCTCCCTCCACGCGCTCGCTAGCGGCGCTGCAGGAACAACCAGTTTGCTGCCTAGTCCCGGCGCTGAGTTTCAGGTGACAGGGTCACGCGCCGCGAGCGCCCCGCCCGCTGTCGGAGGGGAAGAGACCAGCCAATCGGCGGCTCCCACCCCGCATTCCAGACACGGCAGCGGGAGCCGCTGGGCTGGTTTCCACCCGGGCGGGGAGGGAGGAATGGGGGATGATCGCTCCTATCCCCTAGCCCCAGGTGTGCAGGCAGGGCGCATGCACCGCGCCTGGGTGTGGCTGCTTGGCAGGGACGGGGGAGGAGGTGATGCGGGCAGGCAGCTCCTAGTTGCATAGCAGAGAGGTTAAAGAGCGGGGATCTGGCGAGTCCAGCTAGTGCGTGTGTTGCTGGCATTAAGGTAAATGATCTCTGGGAGCTGAGTGCCTGACTGGGTTACAAGCCTCCGAATGGGAATTCGAAGTGGGATGGGGGCGAGAGTAGAGTGTGTGCGCGTGTGTGTGTCCAGTTAGTAGTGTTGTTCGCTTTGTGTAGGTGGTCGGGGGGAGGAGTTTTCCCCCTTCCACCAAACTCATCAATGTGGAAATTTAGGGGACTTTAGCTTCTTATTAAAAGTTTTCGTATATATTTATGCTTATGGCTTGTAATTTGAAATATCGAAATAAGACAAAAAGTTGATACTCTCCGTCTCTGGAGTACTAATATGCATTGCTCATTATTCTAGCCAGATCTTGCGCAGATCTCACTTATTAAATGCTCAGTTGCATATTTAAACTCAGCTCTGTGTTAGTTGGGAGGTCTCTCCGTGACACCATTATGACTCTTCAGTTACATCTTTTGCAAGTTAGCCTGCCTCATTGTTCTGGGGCTATACGCTATAATTAGGTTTTAGTCTCAATTATTGCTCTCTGATGTGAGTGTTTTCTCAAAGAGTAATACTGGGAGGGAAGAATCAATCATATGATTTTAATACGTAGTTTCCACTGAAGTTGTAAACACCACATCCCTTGGGAGCAGTCAATAAGTATTTCCTGGGTGTCCCATTCAAAAATGGGTCTTTTCTAAGAAGTTGCTTCCTTAAGATCCATTTTCTTCTACCTCAGGAGTGAAAGATCCACCAGGGCATTCAGTCTGTTATGAATGCTGTCTTCTCTGTAAAGACATTTTCAGTATGCATGGGAACACATGCATTAAATTCTTCTTTGCCTCTCAAAGAAACTCTGTATTATTCAGCAACTAATGTCTTCTATTCTTTCCTTTATCTTCACTGTAGTATCACCTCAAGGCTGCACTGAAACAAATTCCATTTTGGTTGAAATAGCTGTACTCTGCATAACTAAGTTTGTGAAATGTTTTGGTGATGTTTATTGAACTGCTTTTCCTATCCCAGCAATTAATGAGGATAACCACTACAGGGACTGAAATCATTATTGTTTCAAACCATAATTTTAAAAGGATAATTCTAAAGAGAGCTCTTGGCACTCCACTCTACAGACAATGACTCTAAACCCAAGAAACACCACCATCAAAAACATATTTGCTATATACTGTACTTGCTGTCACTGGAGGCAAGGTGGGGTGGGGATAAAATTGTCACTCTTTTGAATGCGTGAATAACAAAAGTTTCCCAGCCAGTATAGCCAAGTCCTATTGCTCTTTTCTTTTGCTGTAGTTCATGGGGGAATCGGATTGACAAAGGTCTTTTCTCACTCTTGTTTAGAAAAACATACAATTTAATTCAACATTTGGGGATAATCTAGTAGATGCACTCTACCAATGGTCATCTGAAATGTTGTACTGCTTTGTGTCAGTATGTAAACAAACTGGGTAAAGGCAAAACTAATGCACCCCTCCAAAAAAGAAGAAAATGTAGATGATCATGAATAATTCTCCATGGTGTCACTACTTGAGAGATCGAGCAAGCTGTTCAATAATTCAAGATCTTTTTGGGAGAAATTGTAGTGTTAAGATCAACCACTGTATAAAAAAGTGTAAGATCATCATAGAATATCAGGGCTGGAAGGGACCTCAGGAGGTCATCTAGTCCAACCCCCTGCTCAAAGCAGGCCCAATTCCCAGACAGATTTTTGCCCCAGATCCCTAAATGGCCCCCTCAAGGATTGAGCTCACAACCCTAGGTTTAGCAAGCCAATGCTCAAACCACTGAGCTATCCCTCCCCCTATGAAGGGGGATATTTTGGGAGAATAGAAGGAATTGTTTGTTTGCGGTTGGTGAATTGAAAGCTCTAATTGTTGAAAGCCTTGACAAAAAAAAACTGATTTGTTTACTTGTCTTTTTGTTATTATTCGAGATTGAATAGCTATCTGTACTACTTAATAGTAAAGTGATCATACTAGCTATAATGTCTTTAAGCTGTTTAGATTGCTTTGTTACTAAGCCTGTCACTTTTTTTTTTCTAGTTACCAAAAATAAGTCTGAATTTAGCGGCCAAGCACTTCAACTATGTCATCCAGACCTTTTGAAAGTCCTCCACCTTATCGACCAGATGAATTGTAAATATCCTCTTTTCTGCTTTGGTTACCAATTTCATTTACCCCAGATAAGCAGTGTACATAGTTGGAGTTCATATCTTTAACAGCTCATTTATACAACTGTTAACAGTAGCTGAGTCAACTATCATCAGGTTGCTGCTGTTAGACCAGGGGTGGGCAAACTTCTTGGCCTGATGGCCACATCAGGGAATAGAAATTGTATGGTGGGCCATGAATGCTCACAAAATTGGGGTTGGAGTGTGTGAGGGGGTAAGGGCTCTGGTTGAGGGTCTGGGCTCTGGGGTGGGGCTGGGGATGAGGAGTTTGGGGTGTAGGAGGGTGCTCTGGGCTGGGACCGAGGAGTTCGGAGGGGGATCAGGGCTGGGGTAGGGGTGCGGAAAGGGGTGCAGGTTCCCTGCTGGGGGTGCGGGCTCTGGGGTGGGGCTGGAGATGAGAGGTTTGGGGTGCAGGAGGCTGCTCCATGCTGGGATCGAGGGGTTTGGTGAGCGGGAGGGGGATCAGGGCTGGGGCAGGGGGTTGGGGCGTGGGGAGAGGCTCGGATGCAGGCTCCGAGCGGCGCTTACCTCAAGCGGCTCTCCCGGAAGCAGTGGCATGTCCTTTTTCCGGCTCCTATGCGTGGAACGGGGCTGAGCTGTGTGGTGCGGCTCCCAATCCGGCGCCCTGGCTGGAGCTCGCGGGCCAGATCCGGCTCGTGGGCCATAGTTTGCCCACCCCTGTGTTAGACTGTACCTTGCTGCTTATTTAATGAAAAAGCAAACATCTATCTAACACATGGGGCACATGTAGGGTGTTCTAATAGGTTGTTTACCACTTTACAAGATGCTTTTTGTCTCTTAGATCTGCAAACTAATCAAACATAAAATTTAAACTGTCAATTAGGCATTGCTGCGCTCAGTGTTGCAACAAGTAATTGACTATCAATGGGGTTTAGGCTCCTAAGTGCCTAAATTCCTTTTGAAAATGAGATTTAGGCTTCTAAATCAGTTAGGCATTGTTGAGTGCCATTCCATCTAAATACCTTTACAAATGTGGGCCCTACTATTTTGTATAATAAATACTGCAAATTATCACTATTAAATATTCTTTCCAAGTTTTCCAGAGCACCTATTACTGTAATCTCTAAATGCCAATGGTCAGAGTGGATTAATTTCAACCTTCTTCTAATATTATTTGTAGCTAACCATCGTAACAGCATCTGAGAGAATAGAATTCCGTCTTTTTGGAGGAATATATGCATTCCATTTAAATTTAGGGGGTCTTCTTTAAAAACTGGCTAATTCTGACCATTTCCTGAATTAGTCTGTTCCTGATAACTTCATAATTTCATTGCATGAGTGTCATGCACTACAATTTTTTTGTAAGATAGTTTTTCATAGCTGGCTAAAAACTTCAGTTGATAACGTTTTCATCTTATTGCAGCAAACCTTCTCACTATGCACCAAGCAACATTACATATGCTGAGGAGATGCGCTCTCAGCCCATGTACTCTCAACCAGCGTATTCCTACTATCCAGAGGATGAAGTGCAACACTTCTACAAATGGACTTCCCCTCCAGGAATAATAAAGATCATGTCAGTTCTCATTATAGTGATGTGTGTAGGCATCTTTGCTTGTGTTGCTTCCACATTGCCTTGGGATCTAGAATTCTATGGAAGTTCTTCTTTGGGATCTGGTGTAGGATATCCTGGATATGGTGGTTTTGGAGGCAGTTACAGTGGCAGTTACGGTTATGGCTCCGGATATGGATATGGTGGAGCCTATGGCATTGGAGGAAATTACATTGAGCCCCGAGCTGCTAAAGGCTTCATACTTGCAATGTCAGCTTTTTGCTTCATTGCTGGAATGGCGATTTTTATAATAAATGTTACCAACTCAAGCATGTCCAGAACAAGAAGATATTATCTAATTGTGATAATAGTAAGTGCTATCCTTGGCTTCTTGGTATTCATTGCATCCATAGTGTATGTACTGGCAGTAAACCCAACTGCACAAGCTTCAGGATCAGTGTTCTACAATCAACTTGTTGCTCTGTGCAGCCAATATTATGCCTCTACAAATACAGGAATCTTTATGAATCAATACTTGTATCACTACTGTGTGGTAGAGCCTCAAGAGGTATGTATGCACTAATGTCTGTTTTGTTTTGTTTTTTCCCTTTAGCTAACTAAATCGTACATCTAACACTTTTGAGTACAAACCAGTCGTACAAAATCTATAGCTAATCTAGCTAAACTTTCTCTGCTCGGTAAACCAACTCCTTCAAATTCTACCTTACCCACTGCACTGAGTGTTTCTAAAATAAATGAAGAGCCTGAAGAACTTTTATATGCTTCCAGGAATATAGTAAACTTCATGAGTAGGGCCCTACTAAATTCATGGTCCATTTTGGTCAATTTCACAGTCATAGGATTTAAAAAATCATAAATTTAATCATTTCAGCTATTTAAATCTGAAATTTCATGATGGTGTAATTGTAGGGGTCCTGACCCAAAAAGGAATTGTGGGGAGGTTGCAAGGCTGGGGGCATTGCAGAACTGCTGGTGAGGGTGCTGCCTTCAGAGCTGAGCAGCTGGAGAGCGGCGGGAGCTGGCCAGGAGACCAGCTCTGAAGGCAGAGCCGCTGCCAGCAGCAGCACAGAAGTAAGGATGGCATGGTATGTATTGCCACCCTTACTTCTGCGCTGCTGCTGGCGAGGTGTTGCCTTTAGAGCTCGGCGCCCGGCTAACAGCCGCCACTCTCTGGATGCCCACAGAAGTAGGGGTGGCAATACCGCAATTCCCCCTAAAATAACCTTGCAAGGCCCACCCCTTGCAACTCCCTTTCGGGTCAGGACCCCCAATTTGAGAAATACTGGTCTCCCCCTGTGAAATCTGTATAGTATAGGTTAAAAGCACACAAAAGACCAGTTTTCATGGGGGGAGGGAGGGGAGGGGGGACCACCAGATTTCATGGTCCATGATGTATTTTTTTATGGCTGTGAATTTCGTAGCACACTATCCATGAGCATGGGTGTAATTACAATAATTTAAAATAAATACAAATAGCTTTTAGGAGGTTAAAATAAAGTCCTTTCCTTTTTAACTGTGGTGATTTGTTAGTGTGCCAACCCTTTTTTCTCATGTCCCAGTGCCCCAACACATCCCTGCCCTGTCACAGTAAAAGGAGCTGACTACTTTGGATATTTTTATATGTGAGTCTTGTTTCTTTGTCAGTGTTTTTTAACCTAGTCTCCTGTATCAAATTTCTATGCACTAATTGCACCCATGCAAGAAAAAAGTCACACTGATAAGCCATAACCACTTCTTGGTGTCCAATATGACCTGGTGATGATACATATAATACCTTTTAAATAATTCTTTAGCTACTGCAGTCACTAATATGTTGGGCTAACAGAATTTTATAAATTACTAAATTTGAAAACCTATATTTGATTAAAAGAGCCTGAGATAAATACAACTTGTGTACTGTAGGCCTTTTCTTTAGAATACCACAGTTAACCATATTATTGACTAATCCCTGCATTTCTAAAAAGTAGATTTAATTTTAATTAAATTTATGTACAGAAAAGATCTGAGCTGGTGAAGTTTAATGGCAGAATACAGTAGACTTTTGGTCTCCTGTCCTAATTAGCGAACACAGTTTTCCCTGGTCTCTTGCCTTCTCATGTTGATTTTTTTTCCCCCCTAGATATAGGTAGATTAATGTTTTGAAACGCGTGCGTGCTCTGTTTAAGGCCCCAAAATGTACTCAAAGGAAAACTGCATGTGGCGTCTGGGGGGGATTACATGAGATGGTGCTTCCTTTAAAGGTGACCAGCATGGGAGGGAGGGGAAAGAAAACTGGGCTGCTGTCCTTTATGCTGTGCAAAGAAGGCCTGAAAGTGTTTGGGAGGTTTTCTGTTTTGTTTTAAACTTTCTCAGAAATTTGGATTCTGTCTGACTGAAAGTATCTGAGGTTTGGAGAACTCTATTGTAAAACCTTGTCTTCACTGGAGGAGAAGATATTTTTAACTTGAGGTAAAATCTTAGTGAAGAGATGGTTTGTAGTTTTTGTACAGGTTATCAAGCCTAAGATTAGGCTCCTCAGTAGGCTTTGACTCAGGGCACGTCTTCACTACCCGCCGAATCGGCGGGTAGCAATCGATCTATTGGGGATCGACTTATCGCGTCTAGTGAAGACACGATAAAATCGATCCCCGATGGCTCTTCCATCAACTCCGGAAATCCACTGCGGCAAGAGGCGGAAGCAGAGTTGACGGCGGCGCGGCAGCGGTCGACTCACCGCCGTCCTCACAGCCAGGTAAGTCGACCTAAAATACGCAACTTCAGCTACACTATTCACGTAGCTGAAGTTGCGTATCTTAGGTCGCCCCCCCCCCCCCCCCGTAGTGTAGACCTAGCCTCAACCTGTTTCAGGGGAAATCTAATCTGACCTGATACCTTGTGTGAAAACTACAAAAATGCCTTGCCTTCATTAGGATTTTACCTCAAATTAGTTAACTCAAGTTAAGAACACACTTTTTTTTTTTTTTTCTCTCTTCCTTGTTCAGTGAAGATAAGGCCTCAGGGTGATGTCAGATGAGCCATGTGAGTGAAAATTGACCTCTCAAGTCACTTTTAGTTTTCATTCACTTTCTTCTTTATAAACCTAATTTAAGTTAAATTCACATTTGGGATCAAGGAGGCCTTTGCTAAAGATCTAACATCCTTGACTCCTCTTCAATAAAGGTATTAAAGCTCTTAGTAAACATGCTTGAAACCTCCTGAAAGGTCCCTTTCTGGTTTTACTGGGAGAAAAAACTTGACTTTCCTAATGTTTCTGGTTTAAAACTTTTTTTTTTAAGTTTAAAAATTAAAAAAGCAAAAAAGGAGATGCTCAATTTAAAAAAAATCCTTTTCATGTCACCTTTGAGGAATTATTTAAAAAAAAAAAAGTGTTGACTAGGTGGTGGTCCTGCAGAACAGTTCTCTTCATGTTTCATACAGGCACAGCTGAAATCAGTGCAGGTGCCCAAGATCCATCTGCTTTGATATAAAAGTGTATGTGTGGGCGGGGGGGACAGTTTTCCAGCAGGATTTACTCCTCTACTAGTCTTAAATAGCTTCAATTTGGTCTCCTCAGTGTGCTCCAAAGCCCATTTATTGGTCTGGAAATTGGGGGATGTTCATCTAATGGGAAGATGTTGGACTTTTAATTTGGATTAGGATGCTGACTTACATGGAGGTGGAGGAGACGGCAGCTGTTTGTGGGTGTTTTTCTGGAGGGGGGGCTCTGAACTGATTTTTGGCACCTTGAATGGATGGTTTTGTCTTTAAACCAAATAATAAATATCTGCTACATATTTTTTTTTTCTTTTTTAGGCTATTGCTATTGTGTTGGGATTCTTGGTTATTGTGGCTCTTGCCATAATCATATATTTTTCTGTAAAGACCCGAAATCAGATGAATTATTATGGTAAAATGAACATTCTCTGGGATAAAGCAAAGGTTTATGAAGAAGATCCCCCCAATGTAGAAGAATGGGTAAGTTTAATATTGGATGCTTATTCTAAACTGGTACAAACCCTCAAATTTCTTCTCAAGCTCAAGGTTTCTATGCCCCAAATTTGACTCACCTCCATAAGAAGTGACATGTAAAACTCCCATTTAAAAAATCTGGACAAAAAATTACCAACAGTGTAATACTAAGAGCAACTCTACAATAACAAGTCCATTTGCACATGGAATAGAGCAAAAGCACTTCAGAAAGCCATTGTTAAAGTAGGTGTCTGTTTTCAGCTTCTACAGTGGGTTGTCTCCAACAGTAAAATTATTTTTTTACTCCCCCATCCCTCTTCAGGGACCCTTCTCACAAGCAGATTCTCATCTAGGAGGTGCACTGCTTTACCGCGTTATATCTGAATTGGTGTTATATCAGGTCGCGTTATATCGGGGTAGAGGTGTACTCTGTAAACAGATGGTCTGAGGTAATCAGATCCATCTATACAATGATGCTAAGAATATAGAAGAGGAAACCCATAAAACTGCAACAGTACTTTGATGTAGTCTCCCAGTTAACCTAGCAACTGGGTTGTGAGATCTGTTATCCAATTTTGGGAAACATCCTTATTAACTTTTACTTGTAGTTGCTTTCAAAAAGCCCAGATTGATTTACTTTGGATTAATACCTAACACTAAATTTCAGGGGTACTTGATTTCTTAATGCTTGTAACTATGTTCACAGTATTAATTGTGTACCTCTGTAAGTGTGTTATGACTCATGTGATTCTACCTGTGCTCCTTGGGTAAAGGTCATGAGCCAGGACTGTACTGGGAACTGCTATAAAGAATCATTTGAAGTAAATGTTTCGGTGAGACAGTTTCTGGGTGTGTCTTTTCATTACTTGTTTACTCATGTTTCAAGATGGCAGAAAAGGGAATATATAGGAAACTACCAGTAAAACTTAAAACCCTGATGATTGGCTATCTGATGTCTTTTGTTTGTTTTTTATTTTTGTCAGTATAAAGAGGTGCTAGCCTCTCCATAGTTAAGGTTTCAGCTAGTTTCTGTTGCAAAGGTCTCTTTTTATCTCTTAGAATTTATGGCTTGGAAGATTATTTGGCCAGAAAACTGCCAGATATATTCTGAAAGTAAAGGATAATACATTTATAAACTTGTTTGAATTACATTTTTAGAAACTTCTGCTTTAAGTTTCTTTTGTCTCCTCATAGGTCTGTAATAGCTTGTTTTTTACCCCTTCACATTTTCTAGGTAGTTGAATCTCCTTCAGTTCATGTCCTGGCTTTATCTGAAAAAAAGAGTTTAACTTATTGTTTTGGGACCCAATCCTACTCTAAGTGATGATGGTGGAAGTACTTTGCCACTGCAGTGGAAGAATTGGATACTGTGCATGTGAACGTGTTGTCCTCTAATGGCTGGCAGTGTCCTAAAAATAATTAGGGCCGTGGTGTTTTTTTTCTTTCTGTATATGATGGTCTCCTTTTAGCTTAAAGCGTAGATGTTTGGTTTTGGATACCAAGCCAAGGTTCCAGTACTGACTGTGTTGGGGAATGTGGTGGTAGCTTCTTCATAGTTGCCAAAATATTCATGATTATTTTGAAAATGGTGGGTTTTTTTGTTTTTTGTTTTGTTTTTTTAATCAATCTTGTAACTCCACACAAAAACAAATCCCCTGAAACTCTTCATCTTAAGAAACTTCTAGGATTAGGTCTCCTTGAGAACTAGAAGAGTCTCTGAGCATTTTATATGGAACTAAGTGAGTACTTCTTGAGGTGAAAAGATTTTGTTTTCTGTGTGAAGTTTTTGCTAAGTGTCTTATGTCTCTGTCTGCCCAGAAAAATCTCATTATGACATGACATGAAATGTAGGGAGGTCTTGAAATTGCTTTGTTAAAACATTGTTCTATTCCTGATTTTGAAGAAATTGTCATTTTTGAAAAGTAATCATGCTTCACAGCCAATGAGACAGAGGAAGGAGAGAATATACTGACAGAGACCATTTTTGCCTCTAACTTCCAAACTGAATAGGACTAACTTTCAAAAGTGAAGAATGATTGACAATTACCCCTCTTATTCAGGTTCTGATAGCGCACCCATCACTGTGGTACCTGGGTTCATTCCTCACCAAAATGATCTCTTAATGTAGGATGTGCACAGATTTGTTTGGCAGACTGAGGAGCTGAGGGTTTGTCTTACTAAAAGTTACACAGGAAACGTGTGGCACAACTGGGCACAGAACCCTCTTAAATTGTGACTTGTTTTGGCTGCAAAGGAAGGCAAAGTCTGTAGTTCAAGTCCCTAAAATGAATTTAAGCTTAAACGCTGCCCAGTCATTTCTCCAGCGTAACAGCTGGGCTGGAAGGGAAGTGTTGTGATTTCCCTTTGAAGTTTCTCTGCCTGTCATCTCAGCTCGTATTAGGACTTCAAGGGGAAGCACACTTCCTTCACAACACACCGGAGGCATGCATCGGGGGCTTGCCTATTATATCATGTTGTTGTATTGAAATTAACCAAATCTTGTATGTGTTCTTAGGACAGCACAACTAATACAGCAGTTCTCAAACTTCATTGCATTGTCACCCCCTTCTGACAACAAAAATTACAACATGACCCCAGGAGGGGAGACTGAGCCCACCTGAGTCCCACCGGCGGGGGCCAAAGCTGAAGCCCAAAGGCTTCTGCCCTGGGGTGGGGGCCATGTAACCGTAGTCCTGGGCAGTGGGGTTTGGGTTTCAGCTTCAGACTTGCTGGGGCCCAACACCAGCCTCGGCAACTCCATTAAAATGGAGTCACGACCTAGGTTCCCTGTAAGCTGCGCAGTCGCCATGCAGGTCAACAGGCCCAGGCCTGCCGGAGCTGCCGTGGCTGGGAAGAGAGAGAGCTGGGATGAGTCCTTTCTTCCCACCCTAGCCCCGGGGCAGCCTGGGCCCCAAGCCCTTCATCCCTGGCCCCACCCCAGAGCACACACCCCAACCCTCTTCCCCAGCCCTGAGCCCCCTCCTGCATCCCAATCCCCTCATCTCAACCCCAGCCAGAACCCATCCCACACCCCAACCCTCTGCCCCAGCCCTGAGCTCCCTCACACACTCGGAACCTCTTGGCCCCACCCCACCACATGAAGTTTATGTGCACCAATATGGAGGTGATGTGTGACACAACATCTCCATATTGGTGCACATACAGACGCTCCCTGGGTTACACAAACCCGACTTACGGAAATCCGGATTTATGGAAAAAGTTCCGTCCACTTTTTTTTATTTTATTTTATTTTTTGTTGCGTAACAGAACACTTGCGTAAGTCGGGGAGCTTCTGTAATAAAATTAATTCCACACGTGTGAGGAAAAATTAGAGAGAACACTGGTCATGACCCACTTTGGGGTCCCGATCCTCAGTTTGAGAACCCCTGAACAAGTATGATATTAAGTGACTGAGATATTAAGTGATATTAAGGAGAGAGATTTTGTTTTTAAAGTTCAGGGTTTTTTGGGGGTGAGGTTTGTGGTTTCTTGTTTTCTTTTTGACTGCTTTATAAAGATGATGTGAGAAGTCTTCTTTTAAAAAAACAAAGTAGAGATATCAGGCAAGTACAAGTAAAGTCTATTTTCCTGGTCCACTGGAAGACTTCTCGTGGGAATGGGGGTCCACTGGTAGAACTGGTTCTGAACTTTCTGATGCAAGTGGTTTTTGTTGGAAAATGCCACTTTGTTGAAAACAAAATGTTTCATGGAAACATAGGAGTTTCGATGAACTTCTGACAAAAGTCAGGCAATGGATGGCTTCCAGGGTTTGCAGCTCTGGGATAGCTTGGCCATGCTTCGCAGCATGGAGCCTATAATACCCTGAAAGCACTGGGTAAGACCTCTCCCCAGAACTTCCCCAGCTCTTTCCTGTTGCTCTACCAGCCAAGTTCTGCCAAAATATCTCCATTCTGATTTGCCATTTCTAGATCTCTACTTCTCCATCCTAAGTAGATAATTTACATTGTTCCAATTATGTGCTGTTTTTCCATGTGTCAAAGTCAATGCGTTTTTTCTGAGGTCTTAGTTCCAACCTCCAAACTCTCATTTGTGACCTAATCAAGATTTGAATTCTTCCTAGCCGTAAAAGACTCATGCATTAGTGAAAACACTGTCAAAACAGACTTAACTGGGAATAACTAGACACTAATGTGGATTTAAAATGCATGACTTCTGCATGAGTTTTCCTAAATTGGACAATTAAATGTTTCCTCTGCTGATAAATCTTGTTGAATGTCTGTCATAACTTTTTGCTCTAATTTGCAATTGTTCATGTGTGTTTGAAGAGGAAAACACATTGATGCTTTATCTAAATGCAAGCTATGTTTGTGTCCTGTCCTTTAAAGCTCATGTTGTCCAGAATAAGTTACATTGCTTTCTTAGGCTGTGTCTACATTACAGACCTTACGGCAGCATTGCTGTACCGCAGCAGCTGTACCGCTGTAAGGTCTCCCGTGTAGCCACTGTATGCTGACATAGTGCTGTCCACAACGCCGCGTCTGTTGGTGAAACTTTTGTCAGTCAGGGGTGTGTGTTTTTTCACATCCCTGACCTACAAAAGTTTTACAAAGGTGCTAGTGTAGATGTAGCCTTACTGAAGGACAGTTGCTAAAGGGTGGATATCCAAATGTGTTGCTTAAATCAGTGTTTCCTTGTCATATTTTCCTCCTGCCCTAAAGTCTGGTCTAAGTACAGAGTTGCACTCGCATAATGTAAGGGGTGTGACTTTTAGTAACCAATTTAGTTACATTGGTGTGACTTTGTGGATGCTCTCACATTGATTTAAACCTGGCTTATGTTGGTTTGAATGTAAATTTACAGGGGCAAGCTACATTGCCAGGCTTAAACAGATGGGAATGTACCCACGTAGGTTTTCAGTAGTTCAGCTAAATGTAATTAAATTGGCACAAGTTTGTGAAGCCATACCCTTATTCTTCAAAGATTTTTATGTTGAAAAAGAATTGAGCACTTACGAACAACCTTATTTGGACTTTTATTTAAGGAAATACATCCATTTACTAGCTTGGGTTTTTGTTTTGTTTTATTATATTAATTGTGTCTCCCTCTCCTCAGGTTTTGTTTCTCCCCCCCCCCACCCCCCTCTTTTTCCTGTAAGCAGTGTAGTATAATCTACAGGTGTCTTTTTCTAAGGCAAAAAGTGCAGGCTTTTGTGTGCACTTGAACATTCTATCAGCTAACAGAGCTGACTCCCACAGCTGGGAAGGGAGAAGGAGATAAAAATATTTTTCAAGCTCCTGTCATTGAGCCAATGCACAAACTTTGTATGTGGTTCATCAGTAACACTCATTTTTTACTGCAATATAGGTTTTTAGAAGTTGATGCTGCTTTTTCCCTTGTCTGTAGTGTGTGGGGGAGAGTAAGAGAGTTGAGATCCTACCAGCGCAGCATTCTGAGAGGTTTTGTTTGTCTCTTGCCCATTGCCATCCTAAATTAAGTAGCTTCTTTCTCATTTCTATCTACCTTTCTGGAGCCTTGTCCATGCCAGCAAACTTTGTAGCAGCAATTGACTACTGATGAGAGTAAGGGTGAAAGCTGCAGTGACGCCAGGGCTTGGGCATCTTTACCATAGTATCACAACAGTTGACGTGGTGGCTACAGCCTGAACCTTTGCTATGGGTACGTCTACACTTACCAGAGGGTCCGACGGCAGGCAATCGATGTTCTGGGATCGATTTATCGCGTCTGGTTTAAACGCGATAAATCGATCCCGGATCGATCCCGGAAGTGCTCGCCGTCGACGCCGGTACTCCAGCTCAGCGAGAGGAGTACGCGGCATCGACGGGGGAGCCTTCCTGCCGCGTCTGGACCCACAGTAAGTTCGGACTAAGGTACTTCGAATTCAGCTACGTTATTAACGTAGCTGAATTTGCGTACCTTAGTCCGAAGTGGGGGGGTAGTGTGGACCAGGCCTATGTTACAACTTCCATCAGTGGTGGTGAATTATATGTATAAATTTTACTAGTGGAGATGAACTTAGGTCTCTTATTTGTTCCTATTCTTTTGTGTGTTTCTCTTCCCCCTCACCTTTACTATTGAGTGTCTGTATGGTATGTCTCCTAGCCCCAGGCCATGCTGGTGCGGCCTCTGCTTCACCAGCAGGAGGAGCACAATTAGACTGAACCTGTTCTGGTATGATAAGCACTTTTCTCCTGGCTTAGCAGTTACAGAATGCACTGACTAGGCCATCATGTCTGCTTTTAGGGTGGCTACATCTGCTGTGATTAGTGGGAACAAGAACATTGGCATAATAGTCCCACGGTAGAATTTGAAAAACTGGTATTGAAGGGGAGATGCAGGATATTGACATCTTGTGCCAACCCTAAACCCTTCTCTATTCATGGAGATCGCTAGTTATTAAAAAAGCAGGGAAAAATCAATTAAATGATATTTTGGAGTTAAAAAAATACTTCTAATGCCATATCAAATAAAATATGGAAGAACATTGACTGTTTTGAGACTCTTCCTTGGAAAACACTTGTATATGTAAAGCACTTGTAGAACTGGAAAAACTAGTTGAGCCACCCTTTTGTTCAAAGAAACCCTAAAGGGATTTCATGCCTGCATATTTTCACAACATTAAAATCTCTAGATATATAGATTAGACACAGCTTTGAGAATAAAGCCCTCTTCTGTCTGAATTGTGAAGGGTAGGCAGTCTGGCAAACAATCAAGTTTCGTGTACACAATACCCAAATATAAATTTAAGACTCTATAATGCTTAATGCTGGAGGACACTACAGAGACGTACATTACAAACATACCTGTCATATTTAGATCCACTGAGTGCAATCTAGTTCATTAGGGGCCCAGTTCGGAAAGGTTCTTAAGCTCGTGCCAAACTTTAAGCACGTGAATAGTTCCCTTGACTTTAATGGATCTACTCGTGTTTAAATAACTTGTTGAATTGGGGCTACAAATAAAGCTGATCACCCAGTTGCTCTAAAAGTCCTATTGTTTCTCAGCCAACTACATTAATCTACTCCTTCTACTCTCATCTTCACACTTTGAAAGCCTGCCTCTTTCAATTCTCAGGTCACTCTTAATGGCATCTTTTAAAGAACTATAAATAAAAGTTACGCTTCAAATGAAACAATCTTCTCCTTCTCTTCTCCGCCCCCCCCACCCTTTCTGTACTATTTCTGCTTCCAGTTCCAAAACTGCTCCACTTCCTTCAAACTGACCCCCAAAAGAGAGTAGTAATGGGCATGGGGAAGATTAATGTAGTCAACCCTCCATCCATCAATCTGGCACTGATATGAAGCAGCTGCTGAGGCTTACCTGAATATGATAAAACTATTCCATGGTACTGCAAGTGTAACACTTTTTTTCATATACTTGTAAGCTATCTTGTTTCAGAAATACCCATGGCACAAATACTTCATGTAACAATGGGCAGTGGAATCAAATTTCTTTAAAAATAACACAAACACAGGACTCTCATGCTTTGGGCCTAGAGCCTCCTGTGCCAAAAAGGGTGAAACTGCTGTGGCACTAAATGATTTATTTATTTATTTTTGGTCCTCCGTGGTCCTCAGTGATGTCTAGCATGTGAGGGGTCTTCAGACTACAATCCCCCATGCACACACGAGCTCAGCCCTCAGAAGCATTCAGTCACCTTATTTCAATCTGAGTCTCCACTTCTCTTTGGTCAGTGCTACCCTAGTATTAAAATAGAGCTGATGACTTCATCGTAGTGGTGCTAGTGTCTCAATCATCTGCTGTACATATAGGAACATTTTTGAATAATTTGTGTAATCCTAGTTCTGAAAATGCTTTCTTTAATTTATTTTAAAAATCAAACAAAACTGAGAGTGAACTGCTAAAGGTGTTTATTTAAAAAAAAAAAAAAAAAAAAAAAAAAAAAAAAAAAAAAAAAAAAAAAAGAGAAAAGAAAAAAGCTTTCAGCCACAAAACTGAGATGTTGTGTATCTTAATGTCTCTCTTTTACTAGGTAAAAAATGTAAATGCAGAACCAGTAGTGGACTACCCAGATCGAGTTGCCAGTTCCATGGTTTACTCTGTTTCTGAGAAAGTTAACGAAAATCGAGTTTATACAGACACCTACAGAGCTATGCCGTAAGTAAACTGGTCCTGCCTTGTTAATGGATACAGAACACTAGAAGGGTAATAGAAATGCATTTGGACTCTTGCTCTAAAGAGAGGATCAAATATTTTTTCTTACTCAGGATTCCCCATGGAAGAAATTGGTGGGATTCTTGCCTGAACAGTTATTGCAGATGTTATCCTGTCTGTAGGGTGTTGATTAACGTGTATATGTTGACTTGTTCTTGTGTGTGTCAATTTAATATTATAGTTTTATAAGGTTATGGAAGATTAATGTGAAACTTGTACCTTAGTTTGTAAAAATCAAGCAAACTTACTCACAAGCATCAGCTCTAAGTGTAATTGAAAAGGGTGGTCTCCAGGTTATGCTGTTCTTACTTATTCATAACATGTTTTTGATATAAAATAGTTGCTAGTCAATTTGTTTTCAGATAAACTAGGAATTGACTTTATTTTGTAGTATTTATCCATATTAGTCCCTTTCTGGTGTAAAGATTTTTAGTTGCTGTCTGTCACCTTACATTACACCTTTTATCCTTGTTTTGACTTGCAGTCTCTGGTCCGTAGAGATTACTTAAATTCAAACTAGTATTATGTAGAGTACTAAGAGCCTAGGATAGATTCTTCTAAGGCATTTATCATCTTGGTGTTCAAGCACCAGAGTGTGTGAATATTTAAAGGAGAAAAGAGAAATAAATACTCCTTACCATAAACAGTAGTGGAGGTAGGGGGAATTAAACGGGGTATGCTGATGAAGAAAGATTGCACCTGTGTTTGAAGAAAAATAGAGGGAAACTGTCAAACATAAGGGGGGTGTGGGGTGTAAATTAAATGCATGACATTCAAAGATGGGGGGCTGAAGAGAAACAAATTGCTTGTTTGGAAGTGAATTTATTTATCTACCCAGTCAATCAATAATGGTAATCTAACCAGATTCCTTCTAAAAAGAAAGTACTAAAATCCATTCATTCTAACCCACCCCTATATCTCTTTATCCTTGGAAAAATTATCAGTCTCTCATGTGAGTGAGAAATATGAAGTTTCCTTAAGCTCGTATTGATCTCTGAACTCCTCTTTCCCATCCTGGGGGAGTTAGGGCATGCTACAGAGTCTGTTTGCTTTGTGTCTGGACTAGAAGGTGTGTTCTTCAACTTTTAATTACCCATCTGTATCTCTCTTGGGCTCATCTGTGGTGCATGATGGCTGCTCTCCAGACTGGAAATCATGTAGCAAATTCACAACACTGGACTGCTGCTAAAACATGCATATGTTGTTCCTTTTTCTATGTTATGGAGCAGGCAGAAGACTTGGACTGTGCAGAAATTCCGCTTCTAAGCAGGACTCAGTTCTATGCTTGCTCATGACAATGGAAGAGACCCCCCGCCAAAAGTGAGGGGTGTGTGTGTACATGTGTACACCTGAAAAACAAACCCATGGCTGGGTCTAATTTGAGGTCTACAACCTGTCTGTTTAAATATAATTGTTGTTCTTTGCTGAATGCTTTAAATCAGAACATGTCTCTAAAGACTTTGGATATTCTTCATTGATTGTTACTCTCTCATCATGTGAAAAGAAAATTAGTTGCAATTTGAAGATCTCCAGCAACTGCTTATAACTTAAAAAGAACAGGAGTACTTGTGGCACCTTAAAGACTAACAAATTTAAGGTGCCACAAGTACTCCTGTTCTTTTTGCCGATACAGACTAACACGGCTGCTACTCTGAAACCTGCTTATAACTTAGTTACTGACACAAATTCAAATACTACAGACGTTTCCTTCTCTCTTTCTTGCAGATCACTTGTCATATAGGCATTGATCTTTCAAGAAACTGTTAAATAGTGAACACACT